>NW_018398045.1:131-380 GCF_002168275.2 Theobroma umbraticum | reverse complement strand
AATTGATTTTAAGTTGAATTTTTTTACATTTTGGCTAAAACAGGGTATAATTGAATGTCTACTTCAAGAAATGTGGAAAAAAGGCATTCATTAGCAACAAAATTCCATTTATAGTGACCCATTCCTTCAAAAATTTAATTACTCACTTTAAATTGTTTTATAATCTTAAAATTGATTTTAACTTGAATTTTTGTATAGTTTTGGTTGAAACAGATTATTATTGAATGTCTACCTAAAAAAACATGAAGA
>NW_018398045.1:0-121 GCF_002168275.2 Theobroma umbraticum | reverse complement strand
CATTGGCAAGAAATATCCATTTACAGTCACCCATTCCTTCAAAAGCCTTATTACTCGCTTTAAATGATCTTCTAATTTCATAATTGATTTTAAGTTGAATTTTTTTACATTTTTGGCTAAA
>NW_018398044.1:8334-8609 GCF_002168275.2 Theobroma umbraticum | reverse complement strand
TTTTTTTTTACATTTCTAGTTCAAACAGATTATAATTGAAAGTCTACCTCAAGAAACATGTAGAAAAAGGTATTCATTGGCAAAAAAAGTCCATTTATAGTCACCCATTTCCTCAAAAGCCTTATTACTCACTTTAAATAGTTTTATAATCTCAATTTATTTTAAATTCAATTTTTTTACATTTTTAGTTAGAACAGAATATAATTGAATGTCTGCCTTAGGAAACATGAAGAAAAAGGTATTCATCGGCAAGAAAAGTCTATTTATAGTCACCC
>NW_018398044.1:7737-7971 GCF_002168275.2 Theobroma umbraticum | reverse complement strand
TACTCACTTTGAATAGTTTTATAATCTCATAATTGATTTTAAGTTGAATTTTTTAACATTTTCTTTAAAACAGACTATAATTGAAAGCTTGCCTGAGGAAACGTGTGGAAAAAGCTATTCATTTGGAAGAAAAGTTTATTTATAGCCACCCATTCCTTCAAAAGCCTTATTACTCATTTTAAATGCTTTTATAATCTCAAATTTGATTTTAAGTTCAATTTTTTTATATTTTTT
>NW_018398044.1:7622-7727 GCF_002168275.2 Theobroma umbraticum | reverse complement strand
ATTATAATTGAATGTCTACCTTAAGAAACATGAAGATAAAGGCATTCATTGGTAAAGAAATTCGATTTATAGTCACTCATTCCTTCAAAAGCCTTATTACTTGCT
>NW_018398044.1:7337-7612 GCF_002168275.2 Theobroma umbraticum | reverse complement strand
TAATAATCTCATAATTGATTTTAGATTAAATTTTTTTATAGTTTTTGTTAAAACAAATTATAATTGAATGTTTTTCTAGGGAAACGTGAAGAAAAAGGTATTTATTAGCATGAAAAGTCCATGCATAGTCACCAATTCCTTCAAAAGTTTTATAACTCACTTTAAATGATTTTGTAATCTCAAAACTGATTTTAATTTGAGTTTTTTGTACATTTTTTGTTAAAACATATTATAATTGAAAATTTACCTCAAGAAACATGAAGAAAAAGGCATTC
>NW_018398044.1:7111-7327 GCF_002168275.2 Theobroma umbraticum | reverse complement strand
AAAGTCTATTTATAGTCACCCATTCTTTTAAAACCCTTATTACTCACTTTAAATGATTTTACAATCTCATAATTGGTTTTAGGTTGAATTCTTTTATATTTTTAGTTAGAACAGATTATAATTGAATGTCGACCTTGGGAAACATGAAGGAAAAGGTATTCATTGGTAAGACAAGCCTATATATAGTCACCCATTCCTTCAAAAGCCTTATTACTC
>NW_018398044.1:6906-7101 GCF_002168275.2 Theobroma umbraticum | reverse complement strand
GTTTTATAATCTCATAATAGATTTTAGGTTGAATTTTTTTACATTTTTAGTTAGAACATATTAGAATTGAATGTCTTCCTTAGGAAACGAGAAGAAAAAAGATTTTCATTGGCATAAAAAGTCCATTTATAGTCACCCAGTCTTTCAAAATCCTTATTACTCACTTTAAATGGTTTTATAATCTCAATATTGATT
>NW_018398044.1:6777-6896 GCF_002168275.2 Theobroma umbraticum | reverse complement strand
TTTTTTTACATTTTTGGTTAAAACAGAATATAATTGAATGTCTCCCTCAAGAAACATGAAGAAAAAAGGTTTTTGTTGGCAAGAAAAGTCCATTTATAGTCACCCATACCTTCAAAAAC
>NW_018398044.1:6600-6767 GCF_002168275.2 Theobroma umbraticum | reverse complement strand
GCTTTAAATGGTTTTATAATCTCAAAATTAATTTTAAGTTCAATGTTTTTTTCATTTTTAGTTAAAACAGATTATAATTGAATGTCTACCTTAAGAAATGTGAGGAAAAAGATATTCATTGGCAAGAAAATTTCATTTATAGTCACCCATTCCTTCAAAAGCCTTAT
>NW_018398044.1:6238-6344 GCF_002168275.2 Theobroma umbraticum | reverse complement strand
CCTTATTACTCACTTTAAATGATTTTATAATCTCAAAATTGATTTTAAGCTCAACGTTTTTTATACTTTTTGTTAAAAAAATTATAATTGAATGTCTACCTTGAGA
>NW_018398044.1:6043-6228 GCF_002168275.2 Theobroma umbraticum | reverse complement strand
AAAAGGCATTCATTGGCAAGAAAAGCCCATTTATAGTCACTTGTTCCTTCAAATGCCCTATTACTCACATTAAATGGATTTATAATGTCATAAATGATTTTAAGTTTAATTTTTTTTTACATTTTTGGTTAAAAAATGATATAATTGAATGTATACTTAGGGAACGTGAAGCAAAACCAACCATT
>NW_018398044.1:5898-6033 GCF_002168275.2 Theobroma umbraticum | reverse complement strand
GTCCATTTATAGTCACTCAAGCTTTTGAAAGCTTTATTACTTGCTTTAAATAGTTTTATAAAATAATAATTACTTTTAAGTGGAATTTTTTTTATATTTTTGGTTAAAACTAACTTTAAGGGAATATCTACTTTT
>NW_018398044.1:5043-5173 GCF_002168275.2 Theobroma umbraticum | reverse complement strand
GTCCATTTATAGTCACCCATTCCTTTAAAAGCCTTATTACTTGCTTTAAATAGTATTATAATCTTATAATTGATTTTAGGTTGAATTTGTTTATATTTTTTATTAGAACAGATTATAATTGAATGTCTAC
>NW_018398044.1:4957-5033 GCF_002168275.2 Theobroma umbraticum | reverse complement strand
ATGAAGAAAAAGGCATTCATTGACAAGAAAAGTCCATTTAAAATCACAAATTCCTTCAAAAGCCTTGTTACTCACT
>NW_018398044.1:4534-4947 GCF_002168275.2 Theobroma umbraticum | reverse complement strand
TTATAATCTCATAATTGATTTTAGGCTGAGTTTTTTTACATTTTTTGTTAGAGCATATTATAATTGAATGTTTGACTTGGGAAACGTCATGAAAAAAGATATTCATTGCTAAAAAAGGTCCATTTATAGTCACCTATTCCTTCAAAATCTTTATTACTCACTTTAAATGTTTTATAATCTCAAAATTGATTTTAAGTTTAATTTTTTCACATTTTTTGTTAAAACAGATTATAATTTAATATCTACCTCAGGAAACGTGGAAAAGAAAACAATCATTGGCAAGAAAAGTCAATTTATAGACTCTCATACCTTTAAAAGCCTTGTTACTTGCTTTAAATGCTTTTATAATTTGAAAATTGATTTTAATTTAATTTTTTTTACATTTTTGGTTAAAACAGATTATAATTGAATGT
>NW_018398044.1:4288-4394 GCF_002168275.2 Theobroma umbraticum | reverse complement strand
AGATTGAATTTTTTTACATTTTTGGTTATAACAAAATATAATTAAATTTCTGCCCTAGGAAACATCAAGAAAAAAGTATTCATTACCAAGAAAAGTCCATTTATAG
>NW_018398044.1:3927-4262 GCF_002168275.2 Theobroma umbraticum | reverse complement strand
ACTCACTTTAAATGGTTTTCTAATCTCAAAATGGATTTTAGTTTGAATTCTTTGTATATTTTTGGTTAAAACAGCTTATAATTGAATGTCTACCTTGAGAAACCTTAAGAAAAATGCATTCATTAGCAAAAAAAAGTCCATTTACAGTCACACATTCCTTTAAGAGCTTTATTTAAATAGTTTTATAATCTCAAAATTGATTGTAGTTTGAATTCTTTTTACATTTTTAGGTAAAACAGATTATAATTGAATGTTTACCTTAAAAAACATGAAGTAAAAGACTTTCATTGGCAAGAAAAGTCCATTTATAGTCACTCATTCCTTTAAAAGTCTTA
>NW_018398044.1:3801-3917 GCF_002168275.2 Theobroma umbraticum | reverse complement strand
GAAATAGTTTTATAATCCCATAATTGATTTTAGGTTGAATTTTTTTACATTTTTGATTATAACAGATTATAATTGAATATCAACCTTGGGAAACACGAAGAAAAAGGTATTCATTG
>NW_018398044.1:3675-3791 GCF_002168275.2 Theobroma umbraticum | reverse complement strand
TCCATTTATAGTCACCCATTCCATCAAAAGAATTATTACTCCCTATATATAGTTTTCTAATCTCAAAATTGATTTTAAGTTCATTTTTTTATATTTTTTATTAAAACAGATTATAA
>NW_018398044.1:3439-3665 GCF_002168275.2 Theobroma umbraticum | reverse complement strand
ACATTAAGAAACATGAAGAAAAAGGTATCCATTAGCAAGAAAAGTTCATTTATAGTCACCCATTCCTTTAAAAGCTTTCTTACTCATTTTAAAAGGTTCCATAATCTCATAATTGATTTTAACTTGAAGTTTTTTATTTTTTTGGTCAAAACAGATTATAATTGAATATCTCCCTCAAGAAACTTGAAGAAAAAGGTATTCATTGGCAAGAAAAGTCTATTTATAG
>NW_018398044.1:3080-3429 GCF_002168275.2 Theobroma umbraticum | reverse complement strand
CTTTAAAAGCCTTATTACTCACTTTAAAAGGTTTTATAATCTAAAAATTGATTTTAATTTGAATTCTTTGTACATTTCTAGTTAAAACAAACTATAATTGAATGTTTACCTTGAGAAACATGAAGAGAAAGGCATTCATTGGCAAGCAAAGTCCATTTATAGTCACATATTCCTTCAAAAGCCTTATTACTTGCTCTAAATAGTTTTATAATCTTAAAATGATTTTAAGTCAAATTCTTTATACATTTTTTGTAAAAACATATTACAATTGAATGCCTATCATGAGAAACATGAAGAAAAAGGCATTCATTAACAAGAAAAGTTCATTTATAGTCACCCATTCCTTTAA
>NW_018398044.1:2757-3070 GCF_002168275.2 Theobroma umbraticum | reverse complement strand
ACTCGCTTGAAATAGTTTTATAATCTCATAATTGATTTCAAGTTGAATTGTTTTAAATTTTTCATTAAAACGAACCATAATTAAATGCCTGCCTCGAGAAATGTATAAAAAAAGCCATTCATTTGAAAGAAAAGTTCATTTATAGCCACCCATTTCCTCAAAAGGCTTATTATTCGCTTTAAAGGGTTTAATAATCTCAAAATTAATTTTAAGTTCAATTGTTTTTTATATTTTTGGTTAAAATAGATTATAATTGATTGTCTACCTTGAGAAATATGAAGAAAAATGCATTCATTAGCAAGAAAAGTCCATT
>NW_018398044.1:2532-2628 GCF_002168275.2 Theobroma umbraticum | reverse complement strand
ACATGAAGAAAAAGGTATTCATTAGCAAGAAAAGTCCATTTATAGCCACTCATTCTTTTAAAAGCCTTATTACTCACTTTAAATAGTTTTCTAATC
>NW_018398044.1:2014-2522 GCF_002168275.2 Theobroma umbraticum | reverse complement strand
TTTTAGCTTGAATTCTTTGTACATTTTTGGTTAAAACAGGTTATAATTGATTATCTACCTCGAGAAATGTGAAAAAAAAACATTCATTGGCAAAAAAAGTTTATTTACAGTCACAAATTCTTTTAAGAGCCTCATTTAAATGGTTTTATAATCTCAAAATTTATTTTAGTTTGAATTCTTTGTACATTTTTGGGTAAAACAGATAATAACTGAATCTCTATCTCAAGAAACTTGTAGAAAAAGACTTTCATTAGTAAGAAAAGTCCATTTATAGTCAGCCTTTTTGTTAAAAGCCTTATTGCTTACTTTAAATAGTTTTATAATCCCATAACTGATTTTAGGTTAAATTTTTTTACATTTTTAGTTAGAACAAATTATAATTGAATGTTCGATTTGGGAATATAAAGAAAAAGGTATTCATTGGTAAGAAAAGTCAATTTATAGTCACCCATTCTATCAAAAGAATTATTACTCTGTCTTAATAGTTTTATAATCTCAAAATTGATTT
>NW_018398044.1:1858-2004 GCF_002168275.2 Theobroma umbraticum | reverse complement strand
TTTTTTTACATTTTTGATTAAAACAGATTATGATTGAATATCTACATCAAGAAACAAGAAGAAAAAGGCATTCATTAGCAAGAAAAGTTCATTTATAATCACTCATTCCTTTAAAAGCCTTATTACTCGTTTTAAAAAGTTTTATA
>NW_018398044.1:1723-1848 GCF_002168275.2 Theobroma umbraticum | reverse complement strand
TGATTTTAAGTTGAATTTTTTTACATTTTTAGTCAAAACAGATTATAATTGAATGTCTCCCTTAAGAAACTTGAAGAAAAAGGTATTCATTGGCAAGAAAAGTCCATTTATAGTCACTTATTCCT
>NW_018398044.1:1146-1405 GCF_002168275.2 Theobroma umbraticum | reverse complement strand
GTTGAATGTTTTTACATTTTTAGTTAAAACAGATTATAATTGAATGTCTACCTCAGGAAACGCGAAAAAAACCATTCATTGGCAAGAAAAGTCCATTTATAGTCTCTCATACCTTGAAAAGCCTTGTTACTCACTTTAAATGGTTTTATAATCTCAAAATTGACTTTAAGTTCAATTTCTTTTTTTGATCTTTGGTTAAAAAAAGTTATAATTGAATGTATATCTTGAGAAACGTGAAGAAAAAGGTATTCATTGACAA
>NW_018398044.1:451-1116 GCF_002168275.2 Theobroma umbraticum | reverse complement strand
TAAAAGCCTTATTACTCGCTTTAAATGGTTTTGTAATCTCATAATTGATTTTAGATTAAATTTTTTTATATTTTTAGTTAAAACAGAATTTAATTGAATGTTTGCCCTAGGAAACATGAAGAAAAAGGTATTCATTGGCAAGAAAAGTTCATTTATATCACACATTCATTTAAAAGCCTTATTACTCACTTTAAATGGTTTTTTAATCTCAAAATTGATTTTAGTTTGAATTCTTTGCATATTTTTTGTTAAAACATGTTATAATTGAATGTCTACCTTGAGAAACTTGAAGAAAAATGCATTCATTAGCAAAATATGTCCACTTACAGTCACACATTTCTTTAAGAGCCTTATTTAAATGGTTTTGTAATCACAAAATTAATTTTAGTTTGAATTCTTTGTACATTTTTGGGTCAAACAGATTATTACTGAATGCCTACTTCAATAAACATGAAGAAAAAGACTTTCATTGGCAAGAAAAGTCTATTTATAGTCTTTCATTCCTTTAAAAGCCTTATTGCTCGCTTGAAATGATTTTATAATCTCATAATTAATTTTAAGTTGAATTTTTTATGTTTTTTTATTAGAATAGATTATAATTGATTGTCAGCTTTATGATAACTCTATTATATAGAGTTATTTTGAGTCATTTTGGGAGCTTAAGT
>NW_018398044.1:0-112 GCF_002168275.2 Theobroma umbraticum | reverse complement strand
ATAAAACTTTTATGTCTACTACTTTGCCCAGTTCTTAACATATCCGGGTGAAACTCACGTTTGAAGTTGATAGACTGTCACAGTGCTGGGAGAACAAGGCTGCAGCGTTGAT
>NW_018398043.1:1870-2006 GCF_002168275.2 Theobroma umbraticum | reverse complement strand
CAATAATTGAATGTCTATTTCAAGAAATATGAAGAAAAAAGCATTCATTGGCAAAAAAAAGCTATTTATAGCCTCCCACTCTTTCGAAAGCCTTATTACTCACTTTAAATGATTTTCTAATCTCATAATTGATTTT
>NW_018398043.1:1399-1581 GCF_002168275.2 Theobroma umbraticum | reverse complement strand
TTTATAGCCTCCCATTCCTTTCATAGCCTTTTTACTCGTTATAAATTATTTATAATCTCATAATTAATTTTAATTTTAATTTTTTTACATTTTTCATTAATCTACCGTAAGAAACGTGAATAAAAGAGCATTCATGGGCTAGAAAAGTCCTTTTATAGTCTCCCAATCCATCAAAAGCCTTA
>NW_018398043.1:781-976 GCF_002168275.2 Theobroma umbraticum | reverse complement strand
TAAGTTAAATTTTTTTACATTTTTTTATTAAAACAGACTATAATTGAATGTCTATCACAAGAAATGTGAATACAAAAACATTCACTGGCAAGAAAAGTCTATTTATAGTCTCTCAGTCCTTCAAAAGCCTTATTACTAGCGTTAAATGATTTTATAATCTAATAATTGATTTTAAGTTAAATATTTTTACATTTT
>NW_018398043.1:384-501 GCF_002168275.2 Theobroma umbraticum | reverse complement strand
AGCATTCATTGGCAAGAAAAGTCCATTTATAGTCACTCATTCCTTCAAAAGCCTATAATTGAATATCTACCACAAGAAATGGTTTTATAATCTAATAATTGATTTTAAGTTGAATTT
>NW_018398043.1:166-374 GCF_002168275.2 Theobroma umbraticum | reverse complement strand
TTAGTTAAAACAGACTATAATTGAATATCTACCACAAGAAAAGTGAATAAAAGAGCATTCATGGGCAAGAAAAGTCCATTTATAGTCTTTCACTCCTTCAAAAGCCTTTTTACTCGCTTTAAATGGTTTTATAATCTCATAATTTATTTTAAGTTGAAGTATTGTACATTTTTCATTAAAACAGACTATCATTGAATGTCTGCCTCAA
>NW_018398043.1:0-156 GCF_002168275.2 Theobroma umbraticum | reverse complement strand
GAAAAAAGCATTCACTGATAAAAAAGTTCATTTATAGCCTCCCATTCCTTTAACAGCCATTTTACTCGTTCTAAATGGTTTTATAATCTCATAATTAATTTAAATTTTAATTTTTTTACATATTTTTTAAAACAGACTATAATTGAGTGTCTGCCT
>NW_018398042.1:4336-4492 GCF_002168275.2 Theobroma umbraticum | reverse complement strand
AATTGATTTTAAGTTCAATTTTTTTTACATTTTTTGTTAAAACATATTATAATTGAGTGTCTATATTGAAAAACATGAAGAAAAAGGCATTCATTGATAAGGAAAGTCCATTTATACCCACCCATTCCTTCAAAACCCTTATTACTCACTTTAAAT
>NW_018398042.1:3901-4013 GCF_002168275.2 Theobroma umbraticum | reverse complement strand
TAAAACAGACTATAATTGATTCTTGCCTTGAGAAACGTATAGAAAAATCCATTTATTGAGAAAAAAAGTCCCTCTATAGTCTCTCATTCCTTTAAAAGCCTTATTACTTGCT
>NW_018398042.1:3377-3891 GCF_002168275.2 Theobroma umbraticum | reverse complement strand
TTATAATCTCATAATTGATTTTAAGTTAATTTTTTTTTCATTTTTTCTTAAAATAGACTATAATTGAATGCTTGCCTTGGGAAACACTTAGAAAAACTCATTTATTTGGAAGAAAAGTCTGTTATAGTCACTCATTCCTTCAAAACCCCTTTTACTCGCTTTAAATGATTTTATAATTTTAAAATTAATTTTAAGTTTAATTTCTTTTACATTTTCTTAAAATAGATTATAATTGAATGTCTACCTCATGAAACATGGAGAAAAAGGCATTCATTGGTAAGAAAAGTCCATTTTTAGTCACTCATTCCTCCAAAAGCGTCATTACTCGCTTTAAATAGTTTTATAATGTCATAATTGATTTTAAGTTGAATTGTCTTACATTTTTTTGTTAAAACAGACTATAATTAAATGTCGACCTCAAGAAACGTAAAGAAAAAAGCATTCATTGGCAAGAAAAGTGCATTTATGGTCACCCATTCGTTCAAAAGCCTTATTACTTGCTTTAAATGGTTTT
>NW_018398042.1:3191-3367 GCF_002168275.2 Theobroma umbraticum | reverse complement strand
AATTGATTTTAAGTTGAGTTTTTTTGTATTTTTTATTAAAACAGATTATAATTTATTGTCTACCTCATGTAATGTGAAGAAAAAGGCATTCATTGGCTAGAAAAATCCATTTATAATCACCCATTCTTTCAAAAGCCTTATTACTTGCTTTAAATGGTTTTGTAATCTCATAATTG
>NW_018398042.1:2405-2584 GCF_002168275.2 Theobroma umbraticum | reverse complement strand
AAATTGAATATTTTTATGTTTTTTTGTTAAAACAGGCTATAATTAAAGGTTTACTTTGAGAAATGTGAAGAAAAAAGGATTCATTGGCAAGAAAAGTCAAGTTATAGCCTCTCATTCCTTCAGAAGCCTTATTACTTGCTTTAAATGGTTTTAAAATCTAATAATTGATTTTAAGTTGA
>NW_018398042.1:1980-2181 GCF_002168275.2 Theobroma umbraticum | reverse complement strand
CTAAAAGCCTTATTACTCACTTTAAATTGTTTTATAATCTCAATTTATTTTAAGTTTAATTTTTTTCACATTTTTTGTTAAAACAGATTATAATTGAATGTATACCTCATGAAACGTGAAAAAAAAGGCATTCATTGGAAAAAAAAATTTATTTTTAGTCACCCATTACTCTAAAAGCCTCATTACTCGCTTTAAATGGTT
>NW_018398042.1:1860-1970 GCF_002168275.2 Theobroma umbraticum | reverse complement strand
ATAATTAATTTTAAGTTAAATTTTTTAACATTTTTAGTTAAAACAAACTATAATTGAATGTCTACCTTGTGTAACGTGAAGAAAAAGCATTCATTGGCAAGAAAAGTCCA
>NW_018398042.1:1719-1850 GCF_002168275.2 Theobroma umbraticum | reverse complement strand
CCCATTCCTTCAAAAGCCTTATTAATCACTTTAAATGGGTTTGTAATCTAAAAATTGATTTTAAGTTCAATTTGTTTTACATGTTTGACTAAAACATATTATAATTGAATGTTTACCTCATGAAAAATAAA
>NW_018398042.1:1511-1688 GCF_002168275.2 Theobroma umbraticum | reverse complement strand
TTTATAGTCACCTATTCCTTTAAAAGCCTTATTACTCGCTTTAAATGATTTTATGACCTTGTAATTGATTTTAAGTTAAATGTTTTACATTTTTCACTAAAATAGACTATAATTGATTGCCTACCTTGGGAAACATATAGAAAAGCCCATTTATTTGGAAGAAAAGTCCATTTATAG
>NW_018398042.1:1295-1501 GCF_002168275.2 Theobroma umbraticum | reverse complement strand
CTTTAAAAGCCTTATTACTCACTTTAAATAGTTTGATAATCTCATAATTGATTTTCAATTGAATTTTTTATATTTTTTGTTAAAACATACTATAATTACATGTCTACCTCAAGAAATGTGAAGAAAAATGCATTCATTGGCAAGAAAAATCCATTTATAGTCACCCATTCTTTCAAAAGCCCTATTACTCACTCTAAATGGTTTTA
>NW_018398042.1:1163-1285 GCF_002168275.2 Theobroma umbraticum | reverse complement strand
ATTCATTTTAAGTTAAATTTTTTGCACTTTTAGTTAAAACAGATTCTAATTGATTGTCTACCTCATGTAACATGAAGAAAAAGGCATTCATTGGCAAGAAAAGTCCATTTGTAGTCACCCAT
>NW_018398042.1:690-916 GCF_002168275.2 Theobroma umbraticum | reverse complement strand
TTTATAGTCACCCATTCCTTCAAAAGCCTTATTACTCACTTTAAACGGTTTTATGAACTCATAATTGATTTTAAGTTAAATTTTTTACATTTTTTATTGAAACAGACTATAATTGATTGCTTGCCTTGGGAAACATGTAGAAAAACCCATTTATTTGGAAGAAAAATCCATATATAGTCTCTCATTCTTTTAAAAGCCTTATTACTCGCTTTAAATGGTTTTATAA
>NW_018398042.1:314-516 GCF_002168275.2 Theobroma umbraticum | reverse complement strand
CCTTCAAAAGCCTTTTTACTCACTTTAAATGGTTTTATAATCTCAAAATTTATTATAAGTTCAATTTTTTTATATTTTTTATTTAAACAGATTATAATTGAATGTCTACCTCATAAAACGTGAAGAAAAAGGCATTCATTGGCAAGAAAAGTTCATTTATAGTGATCCATTCTTTCAAAAGCTTTATTACTCGCTTTAAATG
>NW_018398042.1:195-304 GCF_002168275.2 Theobroma umbraticum | reverse complement strand
CTCATAATTGATTTTAAGTTAAATTTTTTACATTTTCCATTAAAACATACTGTAATTGAATGCTTGCCTCTGGAAACGTGCTGAAAAACCTATTTATTTGAAAGAAAAG
>NW_018398042.1:106-185 GCF_002168275.2 Theobroma umbraticum | reverse complement strand
GTCTCTCATTCCTTCAAAAGCCTTATTGCTAGCTTTAAATAATTTTATAATTTAAAAATTGATTTTAAGTTGAATGTTT
>NW_018398042.1:0-96 GCF_002168275.2 Theobroma umbraticum | reverse complement strand
GGTTAAAACAGACTATAATTGACTATCTACCTTAAGAAACAAGAAGAAAAAAGCATTCATTGAGAAGAAAAGTCCATTTAGAGTCACCCATTCCTT
>NW_018398041.1:2723-2954 GCF_002168275.2 Theobroma umbraticum | reverse complement strand
ATGAATGCCTTTTCTTTTACGTTTCTCAATGTAGACATTCAATTATAATCTGTTTAACTAAAAATATATAAAAAAATAACTTAAAATCAATTATGGCATTACAAAACCATTTAATGCGAATGGTAAGGCTTTTCAAGGTATGGGTGATTATAAATATACTTTTCTTTCCAATGAATACCTTTTTCTTCATGTTTCTCAAGGTAGACATTCAATTCTAGTCTATTTTAACCA
>NW_018398041.1:791-2446 GCF_002168275.2 Theobroma umbraticum | reverse complement strand
TTGAGATTATAAAACCATTTAAAGTGCGTAATAAGGCTTTTGAAGGAGTGGGTGGTTATAAATGGACTTTTCTTACCAATGAATTGATTTTCTTTATGCTTCTCAAGGTAGACATTCAATTAGAGTTTGTTTAACTGAAAATATAAAAAAATTCAAATTAAATTGATTTATGGCATTACAAAACCATTTAAAACGAGTAATAAGGCCTTTTAAGGTATGAGTGACTATAAATGGACTTTTCTTGCCAATGAATACTTTTTTCTTCATGTTGCTAAAGGTAGAGATTCAATCCTAGTCTGTTTTAACTAAAAATGTACAAAGAATTCAATTTTAAATCAATTTTGAGATTATAAAACCATTTAAAGTGCGTAATAAGGCTTTTGAAGGTATAGGTGACTATAAATGGACTTCTCTTGCCAATGAATGCCTTTTTCTTTATGTTTCTTGAGGTAAACATTCAATTAGAGTTTGTTTAACCAAAAATATAAAAAAATTTCAACTCAAAATCGATTATGGGATTACAAAACCATTTACGTCGAGCAATAAGGCTTTTAAAGGTATGAGTGACTATAAATAGACTTCTCTTGCCAATGAATGCTTTTTTCTTGTTGTTTCTCAATGTAGACATTCAATTCTAGTATGTTTTAACTAAAATTGTTCAAAGAATTCAAATTTAAATCAATTTTGATATTATAAAACCATTTAAAGCGAGTAATAAGGCTTTTGAAGGTATGGGTGACTATAAATGGACTTTTCTTTTCAATAAATACTTTTTTCTTCATGTTTCTCAAGGTAGACATTCAACTCTAGTCTGTTTTAACCAAAAATGTTTAAAGAGTTCAAATTTAAATCAATTTTTAGATTATAAAAATATTTAAATTGAGTAATAAGGCTTCTGATGGAATGGGTGACTATAAATGTACTTTGCATGCCAATGAATGCCTTTTTCTATATGTTTCTCAAGGTCGACATTCAATTATACTCTGTTTAAATCATAAATGTAGAAAAATTTAACTTAAAATAATTTATGGCATTATAAAACTATTTAAAGCTAGTAATACAACTTTTGAGGGTATGGGCGACTATAAATGGACTTTTCTTGACAATGAATACATTTTTCCTCATGATTCTCAAGGTAGACATTCAATCCTAGTCTGTTTTAACCAAAAATATACAATGAATTCAAATTTAAATAAATTTTGAGATTATAAAACTATTTAAAGTGACTAAAAAGGCTTTTGAAAGAATGGGTGACTAGAAATGGACTTTTCTTGCTAATGAATGCTCTATTCTTTATGTTTCTCAGAGTAGATGTTCAATTATAATATGTTTTAACCAGAAAGCAAACAAATTTGAACTTAAAATCAATTTTGAGATTATAAAACCATTTAAAGTGATTAATAAGGCTTTCGAAGCAATGGGTGACTATAAATAGACTTTTCTTACCAATGAATACTTTTCTCTTCATGTTTCTCATGGTAGACATTCAATCCTTGTCTGTTTTAACCAAAAATGTACAAAGAATTCACATTTAAAACAATTTTAAGATTATAAAACTATTTAAAGTGCGTAATAAGACTTTTAAAGTAGTGGGTGACTATAATAGACTTCTCTTGCCAATGAATGCCTTTTTCTTTACGTTTCTCGAGGTAGAC
>NW_018398041.1:290-413 GCF_002168275.2 Theobroma umbraticum | reverse complement strand
GAAGGTAGACATTCAATCCTATTCTGTTTTAACCAAAAATATACAAAGAATTTAAATTTAAATCAATTGTGATATTATAAAACCATTTAAAGTGAGTAATAAGACTTTTGAAGGAATGGGTGA
>NW_018398041.1:117-258 GCF_002168275.2 Theobroma umbraticum | reverse complement strand
TTTTTCTTTACATTTCTGGAGGTAGACATTCAATTATAATCTGTTTAACCAAAAATAATAAAAAAATTCAACTTAAAATCAATTTTGAGATTATAAAACCGTTTGAAGCGAGTAATGAGGCTTTTGAAGGTATGGGTGACT
>NW_018398041.1:0-107 GCF_002168275.2 Theobroma umbraticum | reverse complement strand
TTTTCTTGCCAATGAATACTCTTTTCTTCATGTTTTTGAGGGTAGACATTCAATTCTAGTCTTTTTTATCCAAAAATGTACAAAGAATTCAAATTTAAATCAATTTT
>NW_018398040.1:5215-5349 GCF_002168275.2 Theobroma umbraticum | reverse complement strand
TTTACCATGAGAAACGTGAAGGAAAAAGATATCCATTGCTAAGAAAAGTCCATTTATAGTCACCCATGCCTTCCAAAGCTTTATTACACGCTTTAAATGATTTTATAACCTCATAATTGATTTTAATTTAAATT
>NW_018398040.1:4853-4966 GCF_002168275.2 Theobroma umbraticum | reverse complement strand
TTGATTTTAATTTAAATTTTTTAATATTTTTATTAAAATAGATTATAATTGAATATTTGTCTCGAGAAACGTAAAGAAAAAGATATCCATTGGTAAGAAAAGTCCATTTATAG
>NW_018398040.1:4437-4557 GCF_002168275.2 Theobroma umbraticum | reverse complement strand
AAGTCTTATTACCTGTTTTAACTGATTTTATAACCTCATACTTGATTTTAATTTTAATTTTTTTATATTTTTATTGAAATAGATTATAATTGAATATCTGGCTCAACAAACATGAAGAGA
>NW_018398040.1:3876-4057 GCF_002168275.2 Theobroma umbraticum | reverse complement strand
TTTAATCTCATAATTGGTTTTCAGTTGAACTTTTTTACATTTTTTATTAATACACATTATAATTAAATTCCTGCCTCAAAAAACGTGAAGAAAAAGATATCCATTGATAAGAAAAGCCTTACTACTCGCTTTAAATGGATTTCCAATCTTAATATTGATTTTAGGTTCAAGTTTTTTTAAG
>NW_018398040.1:3522-3643 GCF_002168275.2 Theobroma umbraticum | reverse complement strand
CTTTAAATGGATTTTCAATCTTAATATTGATTTTAGGTTCAAGTTTTTTTAAGTTGTTAGTTAAAACAGATTATAATTAAAGGTCTACCATGAGAAACGTGAAAAGAAATGCATTCATTTG
>NW_018398040.1:3297-3429 GCF_002168275.2 Theobroma umbraticum | reverse complement strand
CTTATTACTCGCTTTAAATGGATTTTCAATCTTAATATTGATTTTAGGTTCAAGATTTTTTAAGTTGTTAGTTAAAATAGATTATAATTAAAGGTCTACCATGAGAAACGTGAAAAGAAATGCATTCATTTG
>NW_018398040.1:2931-3088 GCF_002168275.2 Theobroma umbraticum | reverse complement strand
CATAATTGATTTTAAGTTGAATTTGTTTACATTTTTAGTTAAAACATACTATAACTGAACATCTACCTTGAGAAACGTGAGGAAAAAAGCATTCATTGGCAAGAAAAGTTCACTTATAGTCACCCACTCCTTTAAAAGCCTTATTACACGCTTTAAA
>NW_018398040.1:2763-2921 GCF_002168275.2 Theobroma umbraticum | reverse complement strand
ATCTCATAATTGATTTTAAGTTAAATTTTTTAATATTTTTGGATAAAGCAGACTGTAACAGAACGTCTACCTCAAGAAATGGGAATAAAAAAGCTTTCATTGGTAAGAAAAGCCTATTTATAGTCTCCTATTCCTTCAAAAGCCTTATTACACGATTT
>NW_018398040.1:2280-2421 GCF_002168275.2 Theobroma umbraticum | reverse complement strand
CATAATTGATTTTAAGTTGAATTTATTAATATTTTTGGTTAAAATAGACTATAATTGATTGTCTACCTCGATAAACGTGAAGAAAAAAGTATGCATTGGCAAGAAAAGTCCACTTATAGTCACCCATTCCTTTAAAAGCCT
>NW_018398040.1:2144-2270 GCF_002168275.2 Theobroma umbraticum | reverse complement strand
TTTAAATGGTTTTATAATCTCATAATTGATTTTAAGTCAAATTTTTTAATATTTTTGGTTAAAGTAAACTAAAACTGAATGTCTACCTCAAGAAAAGTGAAGAAAAAAGCATTCATTGGTAAGAAA
>NW_018398040.1:1649-1772 GCF_002168275.2 Theobroma umbraticum | reverse complement strand
CCCATTCCTTTAAATGCCTTATTACTTGCTTTAAATGGTTTTATAATCTCATAACTGATTGTAAGTTGAATTTTTTAATATTTTTGGTTTAGGTAAACTACAACTGAATGTCTACCTTGAGAA
>NW_018398040.1:1248-1362 GCF_002168275.2 Theobroma umbraticum | reverse complement strand
TCTCATAATTGATTTTAAGTTGAATTTTTTTACATTTTTGGTTAAAATAGACTGCAACTGAATGTCAACCTCGAGAAATGTGAAGAAAAAAGCATTCATTGGCAAGAAAAGCCC
>NW_018398040.1:1079-1228 GCF_002168275.2 Theobroma umbraticum | reverse complement strand
TCAAAAGCTTTATTACTCGCTTTAAATGGTTTTACAATCTCATAATTGATTTTAGGTTCAAGTTTTTTTGCATTGTTGGTTAAAATAGATTATAATTGAAGGTCTACATTGAGAAACATGAAGAGAAAAGCATTCATTGGCAAGAAAAG
>NW_018398040.1:903-1069 GCF_002168275.2 Theobroma umbraticum | reverse complement strand
GTCACCCATTCCTTTAAAAGGTTTTATAATCTCATAATTGAAATTAAGTTGAATTTTTTTACATATTTTTAGTTAAAGCAGACTACAACTGAATATCTACCACAAGAAATGTGTAGAAAAAATCATTCATTAGCAAGAAAAGCCCATTTATAGTCTCCTATTTCTT
>NW_018398040.1:630-758 GCF_002168275.2 Theobroma umbraticum | reverse complement strand
AAGAAACGTGAAGAAAAAAGCATTCATTGGCAAGAATAGCCCATTTATAGTCTCTTATTTCTTCAAAAGCCTTGTTACTCCCTTTAAATGGATTTCCAATCTTAAAATTGATTTTAGGTTCAAGTTTT
>NW_018398040.1:479-605 GCF_002168275.2 Theobroma umbraticum | reverse complement strand
ATAATTGAAGGTCTACCTTGAGAAACATGAAGAGAAAAGCATTCATTGCCAAGACAAGTCCATTTATAGTCATCCATTCCTTTAAAAGGTTTATTACTTGCTTTAATGGTTTTATAATCTCATAAT
>NW_018398040.1:378-469 GCF_002168275.2 Theobroma umbraticum | reverse complement strand
TTGAATTTTTTTACATTTTTGGTTAAAATAGACTATAACTGATTGTCTACCTAAAAAAAGGTGAAGAAAAAAGCATTCATTACCAAGAAAA
>NW_018398040.1:160-368 GCF_002168275.2 Theobroma umbraticum | reverse complement strand
AGTCACCCATTCCTTTAAATGCCTTATTACTTACTTTAAATAGTTTTAGAATCTGATAATTGATTTTAAATTGAATTTTTTAATATTTCTGGTTAAAGTAAACTACACCTGATTGTCTACCTCGAGAAACATGAAGAAAAAAGCATTTATTGGGAAGAATAGCCCATTTATAGTCTCCTATTCCTTCAAAAGCCTTATTACTCGCTTT
>NW_018398040.1:0-140 GCF_002168275.2 Theobroma umbraticum | reverse complement strand
TATTGATTTTAGGTTCAACTTTTTTTAAGTTGTTGGTTAAAACAGATTATAATTAAAGGTCTACCATGAGAGACCTGAAAAGAAATGCATTCATTTGCAAGAAAAGTCCATTTATAGTCACTCATTCCTTTAAAAGGTTT
>NW_018398039.1:4671-4785 GCF_002168275.2 Theobroma umbraticum | reverse complement strand
ATAATTGAATGTCTACCTCGAGAAACGTGAAGAAACAAGCATTCATTGACAAGACAAGTCTATTTAAAGTCACCCATTCCTTCAAAAGGCTTATTACTCGCTTTAAATAGTTTT
>NW_018398039.1:4558-4654 GCF_002168275.2 Theobroma umbraticum | reverse complement strand
TTTAAGTTCAATTTTTTTACATTTTTTATTAAAACAAACTATAATTGATTGTCTGCCTTAAGAAACATGTAGAAAAAGCCATTCATTGACAAGAAA
>NW_018398039.1:4477-4548 GCF_002168275.2 Theobroma umbraticum | reverse complement strand
TAGTCACTCATTCCTTCAAAAGCCCTATTACCCGCTTTAAATGGTTTTGTAATCTAATAATTGATTTTAAG
>NW_018398039.1:4305-4467 GCF_002168275.2 Theobroma umbraticum | reverse complement strand
TTACATTTTTCTGTAAAACAGACTATAATTGAAAGTTTGCCTTAGCAAAGGTGTAGAAAAAGCCATTCGTTGAGAAGAAAAATCTATTTTTAGTCACCCATTCTTTCGAAAGCCTTATTACCCGATTTAAATGGTTTTATAATCTCATAATTGATTTTAAGT
>NW_018398039.1:4008-4178 GCF_002168275.2 Theobroma umbraticum | reverse complement strand
TAATCTCATAATTGATTTTAAGTTGAATTTTTTTACATATTTGGTTAAAACATAGTATAATTGAAAGCTTGCCTTAGGAAAGGTTTAGGAAAGCCATTCATTGAGAAGAAAAATCCACTTTTAGTCACCCATTCTTTTGAAAGCCTTATTACTCGGTTTAAATGGTTTTA
>NW_018398039.1:3475-3660 GCF_002168275.2 Theobroma umbraticum | reverse complement strand
AAACTTATTATTTGCTTTAAACGGTTTTATAATCTCATAATTGATTTTAAGTTAGATTTTTTACATTTTTTTGTTAAAATAGACTACAATTGATTGTTTTCCTTGAGAAACATGTAGAAAAAGCCATTCTTTTAGAAGAAAAGTCCATTTATAGTCACTTATTCTTTCAAAAGGCTTATTACCCG
>NW_018398039.1:3337-3465 GCF_002168275.2 Theobroma umbraticum | reverse complement strand
TTTTATAATCTCATAATTGATTTCAACTTGAATTGTTTTTGAATTTTTGTTAAAACAGACTATAATTGAATCCTTGCCTTGGGAAACATGCAAAAAAAGCTTGTTCATTGAGAAGAAAAGTCCATTTA
>NW_018398039.1:2737-2881 GCF_002168275.2 Theobroma umbraticum | reverse complement strand
TAAATACCTGCCTCAAGAAACGTGTAAAAAAAACCATTCATTAAGAAGAAAAGTTCATTTATAGTCACCCTTTTCTTCAAAGGTTTTTTTCTCGGTTTAGATGGTTTTATAATCTCATAATTGATTTTAAGATGAATTTTTTTA
>NW_018398039.1:2498-2720 GCF_002168275.2 Theobroma umbraticum | reverse complement strand
TTCATTGAGAAGAAAAGTCTATTTATAGCCACGCATTCCTACAAGAGGCTTATTACCTGCTTTTAATGGTTTTATAATATCATAACTGATTTTAAGTTAAATTTTTTTACATTTTTTGTTAAAACATACTATATAGAATGTCTACCTCGGGAACATGCTGAAAAAGGCTTCATTGAGAAGAAAAGTCTATTTATAGTCACTCATTCCTTCAAAAGCCTTACT
>NW_018398039.1:2275-2429 GCF_002168275.2 Theobroma umbraticum | reverse complement strand
TGAATTTTTTTACATTTTTCTTTAAAACAGACTATAATTGAAAGCTTGCCTCAACAAACGTGTGAAAAAAGTCATTCATTGCGAAGAAAAGTCCGTTTATAGTCACTCATTCCTTCAAAAGCCTTATTACCTGCTTTTAATGGTTTTATAATCT
>NW_018398039.1:2080-2175 GCF_002168275.2 Theobroma umbraticum | reverse complement strand
CTGTTTTAACAAAAAATGTAAAAAAATTCAACTTAAGATCAATTATGAGATTATTAAACCATTTAAACCGAATAATAAGGCTTTTGAAAGAATGG
>NW_018398039.1:2006-2070 GCF_002168275.2 Theobroma umbraticum | reverse complement strand
ATAGACTTTTCTTCTCAATGAATAGGTTTTTCAGCATGTTTCCTAAGGCAGGTATTCAATTATA
>NW_018398039.1:1777-1996 GCF_002168275.2 Theobroma umbraticum | reverse complement strand
ACAAAAAATGTAAAAATATTCAACTTAAAATTAATTATTAGATTATAAAACCATTAAAAGCAGGTAATAAGGCTTTCGAAGGAATGAGTGACTGTAAATGGACTTTTCTTCACAATGAATGGCTTTTTTCACGCGTTTGTTGAGGCAAGCTTTCAATTATAGTCAGTTTTAAAGAAAAATGTAAAAAAATTCAACTTAAAATCAATTATGTGATTATAA
>NW_018398039.1:1252-1751 GCF_002168275.2 Theobroma umbraticum | reverse complement strand
GTGACTATAAATAGACTTTTCTTCTCAATGAATGCCTTTTTCAGCATGTTCCCAAGGTAGACATTCTATATAGTGTGTTTTAAAAAAAATGTAAAAAAATTTAACTTAAAATTAGTTATGATGTTATAAAACCATTAAAAGCGAGTAATAATCCTTTTGAAGGAATGAGTGGCTATAACTAGACTTTTCTTCTCAATGAATGGTTTTTTTTACATGTTTCTTGAGGCATGCATTTAATTATATTCTGTTTTATCTAAAAATGTAAAAAAATTCATCTTAAAATCAATTATGAGATTATAAAACTATCTAAACCGAGTAAGAAGGCTTTTGAAGAAAAGGGTGACTATAAATGGACTTTTATTCTCAATGAATGGTTTTTTTTACATGTTTCTTGAGGCAGGTATTTAATTATAGTCTGTTTTAACCAAAAATGCAAAAACATTCAACTTCAAATCAATTATGATATTATAAAACCATTTAAACTGAGTAATAAGGCTTT
>NW_018398039.1:1119-1242 GCF_002168275.2 Theobroma umbraticum | reverse complement strand
GGTGACTATAAATGGACTTTTCTTGTCAATGAACAAGCTTTTTTTGCATGTTTCCTAAGGCAGGTATTCAATTATAGTTTGTTTTAACAAAAAATGTAAAAAATTTAACTTAAAATCAATTAT
>NW_018398039.1:865-1019 GCF_002168275.2 Theobroma umbraticum | reverse complement strand
CAATTATGAGATTATAAAACCATTTAAACCGAGTAATAAGGCTTTTGAAGGAACGGGTGACTATAAATAGACTTTTCTTCTGAATGAATAGGCTTTTTCAACATGTTTCCTAAGGCAGGTATTCAATTATAGTTTGTTTTAATAAAAAATATAA
>NW_018398039.1:646-850 GCF_002168275.2 Theobroma umbraticum | reverse complement strand
AATCAATTATGAGATTATAAAACCATTTGAAGTGGGTAATAAGGCTTTTGAAGGTATGAGTGACTATAAATGGACTTCTCTTCACAATGAACAGGCTTTTTCTTCACGTTTCGACAAGCAGGTATTCAATTATAGTCTGTTTTCATAAACAATATAAAAAAATTCAACTTAAAATCAATTATCAGATTATAAAACCATTAAAAG
>NW_018398039.1:119-223 GCF_002168275.2 Theobroma umbraticum | reverse complement strand
ATAAGGCTTTTGAAGGAATGGGTGAGTATAAATGGACTTTTCTTCTCAATGAACCGGCTTTTTTTTTGCATGTTTCTCAAGGCAAATATTCAATTATAGTCTGT
>NW_018398039.1:0-109 GCF_002168275.2 Theobroma umbraticum | reverse complement strand
AATAAAAAAAAATTCAACTTCAAATCAATTATGATATTATAAAACCATTAAAACTGGGTAATAAGCCTTCTAAAGGAATGAGTGACTATATATGGACTTTTCTTCTCAA
>NW_018398038.1:4008-5101 GCF_002168275.2 Theobroma umbraticum | reverse complement strand
ATCTCATAATTGATTTTAAGTTGAACTTTTTGACCTTTTTAGTTAGAACAGATTGTAATTGAATGTTTGCCTTGGGAAACCTATAGAAAAAGATATTCATTGGCAAGAAGAGTCCATTTATAGTCACTCATTTTTTCGAAAGCCTTATTACTCACTTTAAATGGCTTTATAATCTCAAAATCGATTTTAAGTTGATTTTTTTCATTTTTGACTAAAAAAGGCTATAATTGAATGTCTGCCTTAAGAAACGAAAAGAAAAAGGCATTCATTGTCAAGAAAAGTCTATTTATAGCCACATATTCCTTTGAAATCCTTATTACTCGTTTTAAATGGTTTTATAATCTCAAAATTGATTTAACTTTGAATTCTTTGTACATTTTTTGTTAAAACAGATTATAATTTAATGTCTACCTCAAGGAACGTAAAGAAAAAGGTATTTATTAGCAACACCATTTATAGTCACCCATTCCTTTAAAAGCCTTATTATTCATTTTAAATAGTTTTTATAACCTCATAATTTATTTTAGGATGTATATTTTGATGTTTTTTGGTTTAAACAGATTATAATTAAACGTTTGCCTTGAGAAACGAAAAGAAAAAGGTATTCATTGGCAAGAAACGTCCATTAATAGTCACCCACTCCTTTAAAAGCTTTACTACTCACTTTAAATGGTTTTATAATCTCAAAATTTATTTTAAGTTGAATTTTTTGTTTACATTTTTTATTAAAACAGATTATAATAGAATGTCTAGCTCGAGAAATGTAAAGAAAAAGGAATTCATTGGCAAGAAAAGTCCATCTATAGTCCCTCATTTCTTCAAAATCCTTATTACTCACTTTAAATGGTTTTATAATTTCATAATTGATTTTAAGTTCAAATTTTTTTACATTTTTGGTTAAAACATATGATAATTGAATGTTTAGCTCGACAAACATGAATAAAAAGGCATTCATTAGCAAGAGAAGTCCATTTACATTCACCCATTACATTGAAAGCCACATTAGTCACTTTAAAGGGTTTTATAATCTCAAAACTTAATTTTAAGTTGAACTTTTTGACTTTTTTAGTTAGAAAATATTGTAATTGAATGT
>NW_018398038.1:3795-3908 GCF_002168275.2 Theobroma umbraticum | reverse complement strand
AATTGAATGTTTAGCTCGACAAACATGAATAAAAAGGCATTCATTAGCAAGAGATGTCCATTTATATTCACCCATTACATTGAAAGCCACATTACTCACTTTAAATGGTTTTA
>NW_018398038.1:3644-3785 GCF_002168275.2 Theobroma umbraticum | reverse complement strand
ATTGATTTAAATTTGAATTCTTTGCGCATTTCTTGTTAAAACAGATTATAATTGAATGTCAACCTCAAGAAACGTGCGAAAAAAGGCATTCATTGGCAAGAAAACTCTATTTATAGTCACCCATTCTTTTAGAAGCCTTAT
>NW_018398038.1:3483-3634 GCF_002168275.2 Theobroma umbraticum | reverse complement strand
AAAGGGTTTTATAATCTCATAATTGATTTTAAGTTGAACATTTTGACCTTTTTAGTTAGAACAGATTGTAATTGAATATTTGCCTCGGGAAACCTACAGAAAAATATATTCATTGGCAAGAAAAGTCCATTTATAGTCACCCATTTCTTCG
>NW_018398038.1:3280-3469 GCF_002168275.2 Theobroma umbraticum | reverse complement strand
CACTTTAAATGGCTTTATAATCTCAAAATTGATTTTAAGTTGATTTTTTTACATCTTTGGCTAAAAAAGGCTATAATTGAATGTCTGTCTTAAGAAACGAAAAGAAAAAGGCATTCATTAGCAAGAAAAGTCTATTTATAACCACATATTGCTTCGAAAGCCTTATTACTCGTTTTAAATGATTTTATA
>NW_018398038.1:3023-3270 GCF_002168275.2 Theobroma umbraticum | reverse complement strand
TGATTTAAATTTGAATTCTTTGTACATTTTAGTTAAAACAGATTATTATTGAATGTCTACCTCAAGGAATGTGAAGAAAAAGGTATTTATTAGCAAAAAAACACCATTTATAGTCACCTATTCCTTTAAAAGCCTTATTATTCATTTAAAATAGTTTTTATAACCTCATAATTGATTTTAGGATGTATATTTTGATGGTTTTTGGTTTGAACAAATTATAATTGAATGTTTCCCTTGAGAAACGCAA
>NW_018398038.1:2547-2953 GCF_002168275.2 Theobroma umbraticum | reverse complement strand
TAAAAGCCTTATTACTCACTTTAAATGGTTTTATAATCTCAAAATTTATTTTAACTTGAATTTTTTGTTTACATTTTTCATTAAAATAGATTGTAATTGAATGTCTAGCTCGAGAAACGTAAAGAAAAGGGCATTCATTGGCAAGAAAAGTCCATATATAGTCACCCATTTCTTCAAAATCCTTATTACTCACTTTAAACGGTTTTATAATCTCTTAATTGATTTTAAGTTCAAATTTTTTGACATATTTGGTTAAAACATATTATTATTGAATGTTTAGCTCGACAAACATGAATAAAAAGGCATTCCTTGGTAAGAGAAGTACATTTATATTCACCCATTACATTAAAAGCCATATTACTCACTTTAAATGGTTTTATAATCTTAAAATTGATTTAAATTTGAA
>NW_018398038.1:2421-2537 GCF_002168275.2 Theobroma umbraticum | reverse complement strand
ATTTTTTGCTAAAACAGATTATAATTGAATGTCAACCTCAAGAAACGTAAAGAAAAAGGCATTCATTGGTAAGGAAACTCTATTTATAGTCACCCATTCTTTCAGAAGCCTTATTA
>NW_018398038.1:2273-2411 GCF_002168275.2 Theobroma umbraticum | reverse complement strand
AGGGTTTTATAATCTCATAATTGATTTCAAGTTGAGCTTTTGGACCTTTTTAGTTTGAACAGATTGTAATTAAATGTCTGCCTTGGGAAACCTATAGAAAAAGATATTCATTGGCAAGAAAAGTCCATTTATAGTCAC
>NW_018398038.1:2107-2263 GCF_002168275.2 Theobroma umbraticum | reverse complement strand
GAAAGCCTTATTACTCACTTTAAATGGCTTTATAATCTCAAAATTAATTTCAAGTTGATTTTTTTTCATTTTTGGCTAAAAAAGGCTATAATTGAATGTCTACCTTAAGAAACGAAAAGAAAAAGGCATTCATTGGCAAGAAAAGTCTATTTATAG
>NW_018398038.1:1799-1994 GCF_002168275.2 Theobroma umbraticum | reverse complement strand
TAAAACAGATTATAATTGAATGTCTACCTCAAGGAACGTGAAGAAAAAGGCATTTATTAGCAAGAAAACACCATTTATAGTTACCCATTCCTTTAAAAACCTTATTATTCTTTTTAAATAGTTTTCATAACCTCATAATTGATTTTAGGATGTATATTTTGATATTTTTTGGTTTGAACAGATTATAATTGAATG
>NW_018398038.1:1579-1699 GCF_002168275.2 Theobroma umbraticum | reverse complement strand
ACTCACTTTAAAGGGTTTTATAATCTCATAATTGATTTTAAGTTGAACTTTTTGCCCTTTTTAGTTAGAACAGATTGTAATTGAATGTCTGCCTTGGAAAACTTGTAGAAAAAGATATTC
>NW_018398038.1:0-1335 GCF_002168275.2 Theobroma umbraticum | reverse complement strand
GATTTAAATTTGAATTCTTTATACATTTTTGGTTAAAACAGATTATAATTGAATATCTACCTCAAGGAACGTGAAGAAAAAGACATTTATTAGCAAGAAAACACTATTTATAGTCACCCATTCCTTGAAAAACCTTATTATTCATTTTAAATAGTTTTCATAACCTTATAATTGATTTTAAGATGTATATTTTGATGTTTTTTGGTTTGAACAGATTATAATTGAATGTTTGCCTTGAGAAACGCAAAGAAAAAGGTATTCATTGGCAAGAAAGGTCCATTAATAGTCACCCATTCCTTTAAAAGCCTTATTACTCACTTTAAATGGTTTTATAATCTCAAAATTTATTTTAAGTTGAAATTTTTTTTTACATTTTTCATTAAAACATAATATAATTAAATGTCTTGCTCGAGAAACGTGAAGAAAAAGACATTCATTGGCAAGAAAAGTCCATTTATAGTCACCCATTTTCTTTAAACGCCTTGTTACTCACTTTAAATGGCTTTATAATCTCATAATTGATTTTCAGATCAAATTTTTTTACATTTTTAATTAAAACATATTATAATTGAATGTTTAGCTCTACAAACTCAAAGAAAAAGGCATTTATTGGCAAGAGAAGTCCATTTATATTTACCCATTACTTTAAAAGGCACATTACTCACTTTAAATAGTTTTATAATTTCGAAATTGATTTATATTTGAATTCTTTGTGGATTTTTTGTTAAAACAAATTATAATTAATTGTCAACCTTAAGAAATGTGAGGAAAAAGGCATTCATTGACAAGAAAACTCTATTTATAGTTACTCATTCTTTCAGAAGCGTTATTACTTACTCTATTTGAAGGGTTTTATAATCTCATATTTGATTTTAAGTTGAACTTTTTGACCTTGTTCGTTCGAACAGATTGTAATTGAATGTCTGCCTTGGGAAACCTATAGAAAAAAGTATTCATTGGCAAGGAAAGTCCATTTATAGTCATCCATTTCTTCGAAAGCCTTAGTACTCATTTTGAATGGTTTTATAATCTCAAAATTGATTTAAATTTGAATTCTTTATAGATTTTTGTTTAAAATAGATTATAATTAAATATCTACCTCGAAAAATATCAATAAAAAAGTATTTATTAGCAAGAAAACTCCACTTATCGTCACCAATTCTTTCAAAAGCCTTATTACTCACTTTAAATGATTTTTATAACCTCATAATTTATTTTAGGTTGTATATTTTGACCTTTCTGGTTAAAACAGATTATACTTGAATGTCTACCTTAGGAAATGTGAAAAAAAAGGTATTCATTGGCAAGAAAAGTCCATTTATAGTCACTCATTCC
>NW_018398037.1:1574-1710 GCF_002168275.2 Theobroma umbraticum | reverse complement strand
AAATGGACTTTTCTTGTCAATGAATGCTTTTTTCTTCACGTTTCTCGAGGCAAACATTCAATTATAGTTTGTTTTAATCAATAATGTAAAACAATTCAACCTAAAATCAATTATGAGATAAGAAAACCATTTAAAG
>NW_018398037.1:1283-1428 GCF_002168275.2 Theobroma umbraticum | reverse complement strand
AGGAATGAGAGTCTATAAATAGACTTTTCTTGCCATTGAATACTTTTGACTTCATGTTTCTCGATATAGACAGTCAAGTATTGTCTGTTTGAATTAAAAATGTAAAAAAATTTAACTTAAAATCAATTATTAGATTATAAAACCA
>NW_018398037.1:788-936 GCF_002168275.2 Theobroma umbraticum | reverse complement strand
GAGGCTATAAATAGACTTTTGTTATCAATGAATACTTTTTTCTTCATGGTTCTGAAGGCAAACATTCAATTATAGCCTATTTTAACAAAAAATATAATAAAATTAAACTTAAAATCAATTATGAGACTAGAAAATCATTTAAAGCGAG
>NW_018398037.1:0-110 GCF_002168275.2 Theobroma umbraticum | reverse complement strand
GTAAACATTCAATTATAGCTTGTTTAACGAAAAATGAAAAAATATTCAACTTAAAGTCAATTACGAGATTATAAAACCATTTGAAGTTAGTATTATGGCTTTTGAAGGAA
>NW_018398036.1:3627-3770 GCF_002168275.2 Theobroma umbraticum | reverse complement strand
TTATAAATTGACTTTTCTTGCCAATAAATGCTTATTTCTTCATATTTCTCTAGTTAGACATTCAATTATTGTCTGATTTAACGAAAGAACTAAAAAATTCAAATTAAAATCAATTATGAGATTATAAAACTATTTAAAGCAGG
>NW_018398036.1:3491-3603 GCF_002168275.2 Theobroma umbraticum | reverse complement strand
TGAGTATAAATGGACTTTTCTTCTCAATGAATGGCTTTTTCTGCATGTTTTCGAAGGCAGACATTTAATTATAGTCTATTTTAACCAAAAATGTAAAAAAATTCAACTTAAA
>NW_018398036.1:3324-3474 GCF_002168275.2 Theobroma umbraticum | reverse complement strand
AAAACCATTTAAAGTGAGTAATAAGGCTTTTGAAGGAATGAATGACTATAAATACACTTTTCTTGTCAATGAGTGATTGTTTCTTCACGTTTCTCTAGGTAGACATTCAATTATAGTCTGTTTGAACCAAAAATGTAAAACAATTCAACT
>NW_018398036.1:2843-3074 GCF_002168275.2 Theobroma umbraticum | reverse complement strand
GACATTAAATTATGGTCTGTTTTAATAAAAAATATAAAAAAATTTAACTTAAAAATCAATTATGAGATTTGAAAGTCCTTTAAAGTGAGTAATAAGCCTTTTAAAGGAAGGAATGGATTTCTATAAATAGACTTTTCTTGCCAATGAATGCCTTCCACTTCATGTTTCTCGAGGCAGACATTTAATTATAGTTTGTTTGAACCAAAAATGCAAAAAAAAAATAGTTTGTTT
>NW_018398036.1:2630-2747 GCF_002168275.2 Theobroma umbraticum | reverse complement strand
GAGTAATAAACCTTTTGAAGAAATGAGTGGCTATAAATGGACTTTTCTTCTCAAAGAATGGCTTTTTTTACATGTTTCTTGAGGCAAGCATTTAATTATATTCTGTTTTAACCAAAA
>NW_018398036.1:1241-2615 GCF_002168275.2 Theobroma umbraticum | reverse complement strand
CTTAAAATCAATTATGAGATTATAAAACCATTTAAACCGAGAAATAAGGCTTTTAAAGGAAAGGGTGATTATAAATGAACTTTTCTTCTCAATGAATGCCTTTTTTTACATGTTTCTCGAGACAAGCATTTAATTATAGTCTGTTTTAACCATAAATGTTAAAAAATTCAACTTAAAATCAATTATGAGATTATAAAACCATTTAAATCGAGTAAAAAGGCTTTTGAAGGAATGGGTGAAGATAAATGTACTTTCTTCTCAATGAACAGGCTTTTTCTTCACGTTTCCTAAGGCAGGTATTCAATTATAGTATGTTTTAACAAAAAATGTAAAAAATTCAACTTAAAATCAATTATGAGATTATAAAAGCATTAAAAGCGGGTAATAAGGCTTTTGAAGGAATGAGTTAATGTAAATGGACTTTTCTTCACAGTAAGTGGCTTTTTTCACACGTTCTTGAGGTAAGCTTTCAATTATAGTCTGTTTTAAAGAAAAATGTAAAAAAATTCAACTTAAAATCAATTATGAGATTATAAAACCATTTAAAGCGGGTAATAAGGCTTTTGAAGGAATGAGTGACTATAAATAGACTTTTCTTCTCAATGAATGGCTTTTTCTGTACGTTTCCTAAGATAGACATTCAATTATAGTCTGTTTTAATAAAAAATGTAAAAAAATTCAACTTAAAGTCAGTTATGAGATTATAAAACCATTAAAAGCAGGTAATAAGCTTTTTGAGGGAATGAGTGGCTATAAATGGACTTTGCTTCTCAATGAATGGTTTTTTTACACATTTCTTGAGGTAGGCATTTAATTAAATTCTATTTAACAAAAAATATAAACAAATTCATCTTAAAATCAATTATGAGATTATAAAACCATTTAAACCGAGTAATAAGGCTTTTGAAGGAAAGGGTGACTATAAATGGACTTTTCTTCTCAATGAATGGGTTTCTTTACACGTTTCTTGAGGCAAGCATTTAATTATAGTCTGTTTTAACCAAAAATATTAAAAAATTCAACTTAAAATCAATTATGAGATTATAAAACCATTTAAACAGAGTAATAACTCTTTTTAAGGAATGGGTGACAATAAATGGACTTTTCTTCTCAATGAATAGGATTGTTTTGCATGTTTTCCAAGGCAGGTATTCAATTATAGTTTGTTTTAACAAAAAATGCAAAAAAATTCAACTTAAAATCAATTATGAGATTATAAAACTATTAAAAGCGGGTAATAAGCCTTTTGAAGGAATGAGTGACTATAAATGGACTTTTCTTCTCAATGAATGGCTTTTTCTGTACGTTTGTTGAGATAGGCAATCAATTATAGTCTATTTTAATAAAAAATATAAAAAAATTCAACTTAAAATC
>NW_018398036.1:826-991 GCF_002168275.2 Theobroma umbraticum | reverse complement strand
AAATATAAAAAAATTCAACTTAAAATCAATTATGAGATTACAAAATAATTTAAACTGAGTAATAAGGCTTTCAAAAGAATAGGTGAACTAAATGGATTTTTCTTCTTACTGAATGGCTTTTTCTATACCTTTCCTGAGGCATGCTTTCAATTATAGTATGTTTTA
>NW_018398036.1:630-768 GCF_002168275.2 Theobroma umbraticum | reverse complement strand
GTGACTATAAATGGACTTTTCTTCTCAATCAATGGCTTTTTCTACACGTTTCTCGAGATAAATATTTAATGATTATCTGTTTTGAAGAAAAATATAAAAAAATTCAGCTTAAAATCAATTATGAGATTATAAAACCAT
>NW_018398036.1:296-459 GCF_002168275.2 Theobroma umbraticum | reverse complement strand
GAAGGAATGAGTGACTATAAATGGACTTTTGTTCTCAATGAATGGCTTTTTCTGCATGTTTCTCAAGGTAGATAATCAATTATAGTTTGTTTTAACAAAAAATATAAACAAAATCAACTTAAAATTAATTATGAGATTATAAAACTATTTAAAGCGAGTAATA
>NW_018398036.1:0-112 GCF_002168275.2 Theobroma umbraticum | reverse complement strand
TTTTTTCTCAAACAATGACTTTTTCTACACCTTTCTCGAGATAAACATTAAATTATTATCTGTTTTAAAAAAATATATAAAAAAATTCAACTTAAAATCAATTATGAGATTA
>NW_018398035.1:1525-1756 GCF_002168275.2 Theobroma umbraticum | reverse complement strand
TAAAACCCAGCAAATCTTGACTGATCCTAATGTAACCACTAGAAGAAATTTGATGGGAAATTAAAAGTTCAACATTTCAAGTGAAGAACATGGCAAGTAGACCAAACCAAAGAAAAGAAAACCAAAGCATCTTGATTTGACATGGAACTATTAATATGTTAGGGAAATAATCTATTAATAGTGTTGTGAAATGGGGTGTTTCAAGGCGGTGGATCTGCAAAATATCAAGAT
>NW_018398035.1:1195-1323 GCF_002168275.2 Theobroma umbraticum | reverse complement strand
TGTTGTAAGTTTCATCTTTATCCACATCCTATCGAATTTATATAGTACTAAAACAAAGATAATTCATATCTCTAAAAAAAAAAAACAAAACAAATTAAGATAGTTCATGGGCATTCTATTTCAATAAG
>NW_018398035.1:1076-1185 GCF_002168275.2 Theobroma umbraticum | reverse complement strand
AGGGTCTTGGGAATAAGCGCCCATGTCTAGAAAGTAGAGAGGAATAAACGCCTATTAAGCACTATTGTTTACATTTGAGCATAAAGTACATAACTCCTATATGGGAAAT
>NW_018398035.1:735-888 GCF_002168275.2 Theobroma umbraticum | reverse complement strand
TTCTTTTTTGGAATGTACAATCTTTCATGTGTCTTTGTCAAATACATGATTTAGTTAAACTCAATATATAAGAACAAGGAAGCTTAATCTTCAAGAAATCTTCACCAATATATAGAACTTTTAATCATACATATAAACATCTATTACCTGTTG
>NW_018398035.1:491-637 GCF_002168275.2 Theobroma umbraticum | reverse complement strand
CATTGCACTTTGGTTTGTCTTCTCATTATTGTTGTGATCATAGCATTGCATGTTTCAATTGTAGTCAAAGCAATTGCAAAGATCAGTGACAATCACTACCAGAAATTCAAGCTTCACCAATGCAAATGCTTTCGTCGGTAATACTC
>NW_018398035.1:175-290 GCF_002168275.2 Theobroma umbraticum | reverse complement strand
CCATCGATAAATGGAAAAAAAATATTAGGGATAGAAACATTGCAACTAAAATGCCAACACATATTCCATCGATCGGGAAGGGTAAACTTAAAGGTTAATCAAATGTCAATCACGC
>NW_018398035.1:0-118 GCF_002168275.2 Theobroma umbraticum | reverse complement strand
ATTAATGATTTAAAATTCCAAAGATTTATCAAAACAAACATCCAATTTGTTGCAAGCTTCATCGTTATCCACAACCTATCGAATTTATATACTACAAAAGGAAAGATAATTCATATCT
>NW_018398034.1:3095-3311 GCF_002168275.2 Theobroma umbraticum | reverse complement strand
TGAAGACAAAAGCATTCATTAGCAAGAAAAGTCAATTTATAGTCTCTCATTCCTATAAAAGCCTTATTACTCGCTTTAAATGGCTTTATAATCTCAAAATTGATTTCAATTTGAATTATTTGTACATTTTTGTTAAATTAGATTATAATTGAACGTCTACCCCAAAAAACATCAAGAAAGAAGCATTGATTGGCAAGAGAGGTCCATTTATAGTCT
>NW_018398034.1:2632-2805 GCF_002168275.2 Theobroma umbraticum | reverse complement strand
CCCTGAGAAACGTAAAGAAAAATGCATTCAATGGAAAGAAAAGTCCATTTATAGTCTTCTGTTCTTTTAAAAGACTTACTACCCACTTTAAATGGTTTTTTAAGCTCATAATTGATTTAAAGTTGAAGTTTTTTACATTTTTCATTAAAACAGATTATAATTGAATGTCTACC
>NW_018398034.1:2290-2444 GCF_002168275.2 Theobroma umbraticum | reverse complement strand
TTTTTACATTTTTGATTAAAACAGACTATAATTGAATGCCTACCTTAGGAAACACAATGAAAAAAGCATTCATTAGCAAGAAAAGTCAATTCATAGTCTCCTATTCCTTTCAAAGCCTTGATACTCTCTTTAAATGGTTTTATAATCTCAAAAT
>NW_018398034.1:2102-2280 GCF_002168275.2 Theobroma umbraticum | reverse complement strand
TTGAATTATTTGTACATTTTTGGTTAAATTAGATTATAATTAAATGTCTACCTTGAGGAACATCAAGAAAAAAGCATTCATTGGCAAGAAAAGTCCATTTACGGCCTCTCATTCTTTCGAAAGTCATATTACTCGCTTTTAAATGGTTTTGTAATCCCATAATTGATTTTAAGTTGAA
>NW_018398034.1:1795-1909 GCF_002168275.2 Theobroma umbraticum | reverse complement strand
TCCATTGGCAAGAAAAAGTCCATTTATAGTCTCCCATTCCTTCAAAAGCCTTATTACTCACTTTACACAGTTTTATAATCTGAAAATTGGTTTTAAGTTGAATCTTTTTACATT
>NW_018398034.1:1591-1735 GCF_002168275.2 Theobroma umbraticum | reverse complement strand
CCTTATTACTCGCTTTAAATGGTTTAATAATCTCATAATTGATTTTAAGTTAAACTTTTTTTTTCATTTTTTATTAAAACAGGCTATAACTGAATGCCTACCTTGGGAAACATGAAGAAAAAAGCATTCATTAGCAAGAAAAGT
>NW_018398034.1:1132-1300 GCF_002168275.2 Theobroma umbraticum | reverse complement strand
TAAATAGTTTTATAATCTTATAATTGATTTAAAGTTGATTTTTTTTACATTTTTGGTTAAAAAAGATTATAATTGAATGTCTACCTTGAGAAACATGGAGAAAAAGGCATTCAGTGGTAAGAAAAGTCTGTTTATAGTCTCCCATTCTTTCAAAAGCCTTATTACTCG
>NW_018398034.1:991-1117 GCF_002168275.2 Theobroma umbraticum | reverse complement strand
TAAACTCATAATTGATTTTAAGTTAAATTGTTTTACATTTTTGGTTAAAACAGAATGTAATTGAATGCTTAGCTTGGGAAACATGAAGAAAAAAGCATTCATTAGCAAGAAAAGTCAATTTATAGT
>NW_018398034.1:409-536 GCF_002168275.2 Theobroma umbraticum | reverse complement strand
AATGGTAAGAAAAGTCCATTTATAGTCTCCGATTCTTTCAAAAGCCTTATTACTCGCCTTAAATGGTTTTATTATCTCATAATTGATATTAAGTTGAATCTTTTTATATTTTTGATTAAAACAGACT
>NW_018398034.1:148-230 GCF_002168275.2 Theobroma umbraticum | reverse complement strand
TAAAACAGAATGTAATTGAATGCCTAGCTTGGGAAACGTGAAGACAAAAGCATTTAGTAGCAAGAAAAGTTAATTTATAGTC
>NW_018398034.1:0-138 GCF_002168275.2 Theobroma umbraticum | reverse complement strand
TTAAAAGCCTTATTACTCGCTTTAAAAGGCTTTATAATCTCAAAATTGATTTTAATTTGAATTCTTTGTGCATTTTTGTTAAATTAGATTATAATTGAACGTCTACGTCGAGAAACATCAAGAAAGAAGCATTCATTG
>NW_018398033.1:870-1006 GCF_002168275.2 Theobroma umbraticum | reverse complement strand
TAATCATTTTATAATCTCATAATTGATTTTAACTTAAATTGTTTTATATTTTTTATGAAAATAGACTATAATTGAATACCTGCCTTAGAAAATGTGCAGAAAAAGCCTGTTCATTGAGAAGAAAAGTCCATTTATA
>NW_018398033.1:527-655 GCF_002168275.2 Theobroma umbraticum | reverse complement strand
AGTTGAATTTTATTATATTTTTCTTAAAAACAGACTATAACTGAAAGTCTACCTTAGGAAAGGTGTAGAAAAAACCATTCATTGAGAAGAAAATTCCATTTTTAGTCACCCATTCTTTTGAATGCCTT
>NW_018398033.1:0-122 GCF_002168275.2 Theobroma umbraticum | reverse complement strand
TTTTTTACATTGTTTGTTAAAACAAACTATAATTGATTGTCTACCTCAAGAAACGTGTAGAAAAAGCCATTCATTGAGAAAGAAAGTCTATTTATAGTCACTAATTCCTTCAAAAGCCTTAT
>NW_018398032.1:904-1067 GCF_002168275.2 Theobroma umbraticum | reverse complement strand
CCTTATGTATAAAACCAAGGAATTTTATGTAAGAAATCATTTAACCATCATTGTTTCAAAACCAGTGTGGGTAAAAGATTTCTATCGTCGAAATCATTTAATGTCCTTGACTTAAAATCGAATCAATATAATCACACACGTTCTCATGAAATCAAAAGTTATC
>NW_018398032.1:530-670 GCF_002168275.2 Theobroma umbraticum | reverse complement strand
GAAAACCCAAAGAGATATCACTCTCGAGTAGGTAATAGAAATAAAAAACTCGTGGACTCATTTCCACGTAATAACAACTAGGAGCTCCGTTCCATCGGATCCCTATAGCCATGGCTGTCTCAACGATATTGGCCGACATC
>NW_018398032.1:410-520 GCF_002168275.2 Theobroma umbraticum | reverse complement strand
GGCAGTCACAATCGGGTATATTACTTGTGGCCTAGCCGTATATGTCAACCCATGGCCTTGCCAAATATATCATGAACCATAGCCCCAACCATGTCTAACAGCCCATCGAC
>NW_018398032.1:269-400 GCF_002168275.2 Theobroma umbraticum | reverse complement strand
TTCTCTAGCTAAAGCTCACTTATGCATAAGGGCCACACTTAACCAAAGTGACAAGCGGACTACTCTCGAATCTCCCAATTTGACAAAACCATTTAAAAGCCAAATCGGGTTTTCAAAGAATCATTTCAAAT
>NW_018398032.1:0-123 GCF_002168275.2 Theobroma umbraticum | reverse complement strand
TCATGAATGCACATCACACAATCAATAAGGCACTTTTTGATAAAAATTGTAGTAAAAAGCTTGTTTCCTGGTTTTAAAATCCTTTATGTACATAACTTGTATATGTATATATATGATCAAGAC
>NW_018398031.1:967-1117 GCF_002168275.2 Theobroma umbraticum | reverse complement strand
ACTTACAATCAGTACACCACAACCGATAACCCTTCACCCCATATGCATAACCTAAGAATATGCACTCCGTCGCCCTCAACTCAAGTTTACCATCATTCACATGAGTATAAACAGGACAACCAAATACTCTTAGTATAAAGTAATCAGGGG
>NW_018398031.1:623-770 GCF_002168275.2 Theobroma umbraticum | reverse complement strand
ACAATACTGTTTTGATGTGGTGTTTTGATGACAGTGCGATGTCTAACAATTTCCCCATTCTTGTAGAATAGACCAAACTCACCTTTGCAAAAGTTCAAACCTTTGTTTGTTTGAAAGCTCTCGATCCTTTTCTTAGTCTGCTTCTCG
>NW_018398031.1:0-135 GCF_002168275.2 Theobroma umbraticum | reverse complement strand
ATTTATAACCCTTCTTATCTAACAAACTCAAGGATATTAAATTCTTTTTCATGTGAGGTACATGTTTCACCTCAAGTGCCTTTACTATACCATCAAACATCTTGATTCGAATTGTGCCAATCCCAACAACTGAGA
>NW_018398030.1:1254-8457 GCF_002168275.2 Theobroma umbraticum | reverse complement strand
AAAGCGAGTAATAAGGCTTTCGAAGGCTTGGGTGACTATAAATGGGCTTTTGTTATCAATGAATGACTTTTTCTTCACAGTTTTTAAGGTAGACATTCAATTATAATCTGTTTTAACCAAAAATATAAAAAAATTCAACTTAAAATCAATTATAAGATTATAGAGCAATTTAAAGCGAGTAATAAGGCTTTCGAAGGCTTGGGTAACTATAAATGGGCTTTTCTTGTAAATAAATGGGTTTTTCTTCATGTTTTCAAGGTAAATAATCAATTATAATCTGTTTTAATCAAAAATGTAAAAAAATTCAATCTAAAATCAATTATGACATTATAAAACTATTTAAAGTGAGTAATAAGGCTTTTGAAGGTATGGGTGACTATAAATAGGCTTTTCTTATCAATAAATGGTTTTTCCTTCATGTTTCTCAAGGAAGATAGTCAATTATAATTTGTTTTAACTAAAAATGTAAAAAAATTTATCCTAAAATCAATTATGAGGTTGTAAAATTATTTAAAGCGAGTGATAAGGCTTCCGAAGGCTTGGGTGACTATAAATGGGCTTTTTCGGCAAGTGAATGAGTTTTTCTTCTTGTTTCCTTAGGCAAACATTCAATTGGAATCTGTTTTAATGAAAAATATAAAAAACTTCAACCTAAAATCAGTTATGAGATTATAAAACTATTTAAGGCGAGTAATAATGCTTTTGAAGGCATGAGTGACGATAAATAGAATTTTCTTGTCAATGAATGGCTTTTTCTTTACATTTCTCTAGGTAGAGAATCAATTATAATTTTTTAACTAAAAATGTAAAAAAATTCAACTTAAAATCAATTATGAGATTACAAAACCATTTAAAGCGAGTAATAAGGCTTTTGAGGGAATTAGGGACTATAAATGCACTTTTCTTACCAATGAATACCTTTTTCTCACTTCTTACAAGGCATACATTCAATTATAATCCATTTTAACAGAAAATATAAAACAAATTCAGCTTAAAATCAATTATGAGATTATAAAGCCATATAAAGCGTGTAATAAGGCTTCCGAAGCCTTGGGTAACTATACATGGGCTTTTCTTGTAAATGAATGGATTTTTCTTCATGTTTCTCGAGGTAAAGAATCAATTATAATTTATTTTAATAAAAAACATAAAAAAATTTAACGTAAAATCAATTATGAGATTATAAAACTATTTAAAGTGAGTAATAAGGCTTTTGAAGGCATGAGTGACTATAAATGGCTTTTTTTATTAATCAATGGCTTTTCCTTCACGTTTCTTAAAGTAAACAATCAATTATAATATATTTTAACAAAAAATATAAAAAAAAGTCATCCTAAAATCAATTATGAGGTTATAAAACTCTTTAAAGTGAATAATAAGGCTTTCGAAAGCTGAGGGGACTATAAATGGGCTTTTCCTGCAACTGAATGAGTTTTTTTTAGTGCTTCCCAAGGTAAACATTTGATTATAATCTGTTTTAATGAAAAATGTAAAAAAATTCAACGTAAAATCAGTTATGAAATTATAAAATCATTTAAAACGAGAAATAACACTTTTGAAGGCACGGATGACTATAAATGGGCTTCTCTTGTCAATGAATGGCTTTTTCTTCATGTTTCTCATGGTCGAAAATCAATTATAATTTGTTTTAACTAAAAATGTAAAAAAATTCAACTTAAAATCAATTATGAGATTACAAAATCATTTAAAGCGAGCAATAAGGCTTTTGAGAGAATGAGTGACTTTAAATGGCCTTTTCTTGTCAATGAATGCCTTTTTCTTCACTCTTTCCAAGGTAGACATTCAATTGTAATCCGTTTTAACTAAAAAGATAAAAAGAATTCAGCTTAAAATCAATTATGAGATCATAAAACTATTTAAAGTGAGTAATAAGTCTTTCAAAGGCTTTAGTGACCATAAGTGGACTTTTTATGCTAATGGATGACTTTTGCTTCACGTTTCTTAATGTAGACATTCAATTACAATATATTTTAAATAGAAATATAAAAAAATTTAAGTTAAATAAATTATAAGATTATAAAATCATTTAAAGAGAGTAATAAAACTTTTGAAGGCATGAGTGACTATAAATGGGCTTCTCTTATCAATGATTGGCTTTTTCTTCATGTTTATCAAGGTAGACAATCAATTATAATTTGTTTTAACTAAAAATGTAAAAAAATTTAACTTAAAATCAATTATGAGATTACAAAACCATTTGAAGCAAGTAATAAGGCTTTTGAGAGAATGATTGACTATAAGTGAACTTTTCTTGCCAATGAATGTCTTTTTCTTCACTTCTTCCAAGGAAGACATTCAATTATAATCTGGTTTAAATAAAAAGATAAAAAGAATTCAGCTTAAAATCAATTATGAGATCATAAAACCATTTAAAGTGAGTAATAAGTCTTTCAAAGGCTTAAGTGACTATAGGTTAACTTTTTATGCTAATGGATGACTTTTGCTTCATGTTTCTCAAGGTAGACATTCAATTATAATATATTTTAATAAAAAATATAAAAAAATTCAAGTTAAAACCAATTATGAGATTAAAAAAATAATTTAAAGCAAGTAACAAGGCTTTCAAAGGCTTAGGTGACTATAAATAGATTTGTCTTATCAATGAATGACTTTTTCTTCATGTTTCCCAAGCCGGACATTCAATTATAATCTGTTTTAACCGAAAATGTAACAAAATTCAACTTAAAATTGGTTATGATATTATAAAACCATTAAAAGCGAGTAATAAGGCTTTCGAAGGCTCAAGTGACTATAAATGGGCTTTTCTTGCCAATGAATGAGTTTTTCTTCTCATTTTCTGAGGTAACATTCAATGATAATATGTTTTAACAAAAAATGTAAAAATAATTCAACCTAAAATCAATTATGAGATTATAAAACCATTTAAAGCGAGTAATAAGGCTTTTGAAGACATGGGTGACTATAAATGGATTTTATTTCCAATGAATAATTTTTTCTTCACGTTTTTCAAGGTAGACATTCAATTATTAACAGTTTTGACTAAAAATGTAAAACATTCAACTTAAAATCAATTATGAGATTATAAAACTATTTAAAGCAAGCAATAAAGCTTGTAAAGGTTTGAGAAACTATAAATCAACTTTTCTTGCCAATTGATGGCTTTTGCTTCACGTTTCTCAAGGTAAACATTCAATTATAATCTACTTTAATGAAAAATATAAAAAAAATTGAAATGAAAATCAGTTATGAGATTATAAAATGATTTAGAGCGAGTAATAATACTTTCAAAAGCACGAGTGACTGTAAATGAACTTTTCTCTTCAATGGTTGTCTTTTCCGTTACATTTCTCAAAATAGACATTTAATTACTATATATTTGAAGCAAAAGTATAAAAAAAATTTAACTTAAAATTAATTATGATAATATAAAACTATTTAAAGCAAGTAATAAGGCTTTTGAAGGTATGAGTGACTATAAATGGGCTTTTCTTATCAATCAATGGCCTTTCCTTCACGTTTCTCAAGGAAGTTAGTCAATTATAATCTGTTTTAACCAAAAATGTAAAAAAATTCATCCTAAAATCAATTATGAGGTTGTAAAACCATTTAAAGCAAGTAGTAAAGCTTCCGAAGGCTTGGGTGACTATAAATGGGCTTTTTCGGCAAATGAATGAGTTTTTCTTTATGTTTCCTTAGGCAAACATTGAATTGGAATCTGTTTTAATAAAAAATGTAAAAAACTTCAACCTAAAATCAGTTATGAGATTATAAAACTATTTAAAACGAGTAATAAGGCTTTTGAAGGCATGAATGACAATAAATGGACTTTTCTTGTCAATGAATGGCTTTTTCTTTACATTTCTCTAGGTAGACAATCAATTATAATTTTTTTAACAAAAAATGTAAAAAAAATTCAACTTAAAATCAATTATGAGATTACAAAACCACTTAAAGCAAGTAATAAGGCTTTTGAAGACATAGGTGGTTATAAATGGACTTTTGTTGCCAATGAGTGGCTTTTTCTTCTCGTTTTTCAAGGCAAACGTTCAATTATAGTCTGTTTTGGCAAAAATATAAAAACATTCAACTTAAAATCGATTATGAGATTATAAAACCATTGAAATCGAGTAATAAGGCTTTCGAAAGAATGGGTGACTATAAATGGGCTTTTGTTGTTAATGAATTGCTTTCGGTTCATGTTTTTCAAGGCAAACATTTACTTATAATCTGTTTTAATAAAAAATATGAAAAAATTCAACTTGAAATCAATTATGAGATTATAAAGCCATTTAAAAGGAGTAATAAGGCTTTCAAAGGCTTGGGTGACTATAAATGGACTTTTCTTACAAATGAATGTATTTTTTTACACTTTTTTTGAGGAAAATATTCAATTATAATCTGTTTTAACCAAAACTGTAAAAAATTCAACCTAAAATCAATTATGAGATTATAAAACTATTTAAAGCTAGTAATATAGCTTTTGAAGGCATAGGTGCCTATAAATGGACTTTTCTTATCAATCAATGGCTATTCCTTCACGTTTCTTAAGGTAGACAGTTAACTATAATATGTTTTAACCAAAAATCTAAAAAAATTCTTCCTAAAATTAATTATGAGGTTGTGAAACCATTTATAGTGAGTAATAAGGCTTTTGAAGACTTGGGTAACTATAAATGGGCTTTTCCTGCAAATGAATGAGTTTTCCTCCATGGTTCCCGAGGCAAACATTCAAATAAAATCTGTTTTAATGAAAAATGTAAAAAAATTCAACGTAAAATTTGTTATGAGATTATAAAATCATTTAAGGCGAGTAATAATGCTTTTGTAGGTATAAGTGACTATTAATGGGTTTTTCTTGTCAATGAATAGCTTTTTTTTCATATTTTTCAAGGAAAACATTCAATTATAATCTATTTTGGCTAAAAATGTAAAAACATTCAACTTAAAATCAATTATGAGGTTATAAAACTATTGAAATCGAGTAATAAGGCTTTCAAAGGTATGGGTGACTATAAATGGGCTTTTGTTGTCAATGAATGGCTTTTGCTACACATTTATCAAGGCAAACATTCAATTATAATCTATTTTAATAAAAAAAAATTCAACTTAGAATCAATTATGAGATTATAAAGTCATTTAAAACGAGTAATAAGGCTTTCGAAGGCTTAGGTGACTATAAATGGGCTTTTCCTACAAATGAATTTGTTTTTCTTCACATTCTCTGAGGCAAACATTTAATTATAATTTATTTTAACCAAAATTGTAAAAAATTCAACCTAAAATCAATTAGGAGATTAAAACCTATTTAAAGCGAGTAATATAGTTTTTGAAGGCATGGGTGTCTATAAATGGGCCTTTCTTATCAGTCAATGGTTTTTCCTTCACGTTTCTCAACGCAAACAATTAATTATAATATGTTTTAATAAAAAATGTAAAAAAATTTATCCTCAAATCAATTATGAAGTTGCAAAACTATTTAAAGTGAGTATTAAGGCTTTCTAAGGCTTGGGTAACTATAAATGGGCTTTTCTTGTACATGACTGAGTTTTTCTTCATGTTTCCCAAGGTAAATATTCAAGTAAAATTTGTTTTAATGAAAAATGTAAAAAAATTTAACGTAAAATTAGTTATGAGATTATAAAACCATTTAAAGCAAGTAATAAGGCTTTTAAAGACATGAGTAACTCTAAATGGCTTTTTCCTATCAATGAATGGCTTTTTCATCACGTTTCTCCAGGTAGACAATCAATTATACTTTGTTTTAACCAAAAATGTAAAAGAATTCAACCTAAAATCAATTATGAGATTACAAAACCATTTAAAGTGAGTAATTAGGCTTTTGAAAGAATGAGTGACTATAAATGGAGTTTTCTTGCCAATGAATGCCTTTTTCTTTACTCTTTTCAAGGCAGACATTCAATTGTAATATGTTTTAATTAAAAATATAGAAAGAACTCAACTCAAAATCAATTATGAGATTATAAAACCATTTAAAGTGAGTAATAAGTCTTTTAAAGGTTTGAGTGATTATATGTGGACTTTTTATGCTAATGGATTACTTTTGCTTTATGTTTCCCAAGGTCGACATTCAATTATAATATATACTAATCAGAAATGTAAAAAAATTCAAGTTAAAATTAATTTTAAGATTATAAAAATAATTTAAAGCGAGTAACAAGGCTTTCAAAGGCTTAGGTGATAATAAATGGGCTTTTCATGTCAATGAATGGCTTTTCTTCATGTTTCCCAAGCCAAAATTTTAATTATAATATGTTCTAACAAAAAATGTAAGAAAATTTAACTTAAAATCGGTTATAATATAATAAACCATTAAAAGCAAGTAATAGGGCTTTCGAAGGCTCAAGTGACTATAAATGGGTTTTTCTTGCCAATAAATGGGTTTTTTTCACATTTATTGAGTTAAACGTTGAATTAGAATATGTTTTAACCAAAAATATAAAAAAAATTCAACCTAAAATAAATTATGAGACTATAAAACCATTTAAAGCGAGTAATAAGGCTTTTGAAGACATGGGTGACTATAAATGGACTTTTGTTACCAATGAATGGCTTTTTCTTCACATTTTTCAAGGCAGACATTCAATTATAATCTATTTTAACTATTCAACTTAAAATCGATTACGAAATTATAAAACCATTGAAATCGAGTAATAAGGCTTTCATAGGCCTAGGTGACTATAAATGGGCTTTTGTTGTAAATAAATGACTTTTGCTTCACGTTTTCAAGGTAAACATTCAATTATAATCTATTTTAACTAGAATTATAAAAACTTCAACCTAAAATCAATTTTGAGATTATAAATCTATTTAAAGCGAGTAATAAGGCTTTTGAAGACATAGGTTACTATAAATGGGCTTTTTTTTATCAATCAATGGCTTTTTCTTTACGTTTCTCAATGTAGACAGTCAAGTATAATATGTTTTAACCAAAAATATAAATATTCATCCTAAAATTGATTATGAGGTTATAAAACCATTTAAAGCGAGTAATAAGGCTTTCGAAGGCTTGGGTGACTATAAATGGGCTTTTCCTACAAATGAAAGAGTTTTTCTTCATGTTTCTAAGGCAAACATTCAATTATAATCTGTTTTAATGAAAAATGTAAAAAAAGTGAACCTAAAATCAGTTATGAAATTATAAAATCATTTAAAGCGAGTAATAAGTCTTTCAAAGGCATGAGTGGCTATAAATGGGCTTTT
>NW_018398030.1:993-1161 GCF_002168275.2 Theobroma umbraticum | reverse complement strand
CAAAACCATTTAAAGCAAGTAATAAGGCTTTTGAGGGAATGAGTGACTATAAATGGACTTTTCTTGCTGATGGATTCCTTTTTCTTCACTTTTTCTAAGGTAGACATTCAATTATAATCCATTTTAACTAAAAATATAAAAACAATTCAACTTAAAATCAATTATGAG
>NW_018398030.1:0-956 GCF_002168275.2 Theobroma umbraticum | reverse complement strand
TGAATTATAATATACGTTAATCAAAAATGTAAAAAAATTCAAGTTAAAATCAATTATGAGATTATAAAAATAATTTAAAGCGAATAATAAGGCTTTCGAAGGCTTAGGTGACTATAAATGGACTTTTGTTGTCAATGAATGGCTTTTTCTTCATGTTCGCCAAGCTAGACATTCAATTATACTCTGTTTTAACTAAAAATGTAACAAAATTCAACTTAAAATCGGTTATGGTATTATAAAACCATTAAAAGTGAGTAAGAAGGCTTTTGAAGGCTCAGGTGACTATAAGTGGGCTTTTCTTGCCAGTGAATGGCTTTTTCTTCTCGTTTCCTGAGGTAAACATTCAATTAAAATATGTTCTAACAAAAAATGTAAAAAAAAATTCAACCTAAAATCAATTATGAGATTATAAAATCATTTAAAACGAGTAATACGGCTTTTCAAGACATGGGTGACTATAAATAGACTTTTGTTGCCATTGAATGGCTTTTTCTTTATCTTTTTCAACGTAGACATTCAATTATAATATGTTTTAACCAAAAATGTAAAAACATTCAACTTAAAATCAATTATGAGATTATAAAACCATTGAAACCGAGTAATAAGGCTTTCGAGGGCATGTGTGACTATAAATGGGCTTTCGTTGTCAATGAATGGCTTTTGCTTCATGTTTTTTAAGACAAACATTCAAATATAATCTGTTTTAACCGAAAATGTAAAACAATTCACCTTAAAATCAATTATAAGATTATAAAGCCATTTAAAGCGAGTAATAAGACTTTCCATGGCTTAGGTGACTATAAATGGGCTTTTCCTACAAATGAATGTGTTTTTCTTCACGTTTCTTGGGGTAAACATTCAATTATAATCTGTTTTAATAAAAAATATAAAAATATTCAACCTAAAATCAATTATGAGATTATAAAACTATCTAAAGCGAGTAATAAGGCTTTTGA
>NW_018398029.1:5147-5305 GCF_002168275.2 Theobroma umbraticum | reverse complement strand
AAAAGATTTGGGAAGAAAGGGAAGTTAAGCCCGAGATATATTGGAACTTTCAAAGTCTTGGAACAAATTGGGTTAACAGCGTATCGACTAGCCTTGCCAATGGCTCTAGCCTGAGTGAATCCCACATTTCATGTGTCTATGTTGAGAAAGTATGTTAA
>NW_018398029.1:4762-4896 GCF_002168275.2 Theobroma umbraticum | reverse complement strand
CATCTTTTTCAAGATTAAGGTATGTTTTACCAACTCATTCTAGTTAAATTCGAGAACGATTTGCTCTGAGAAGGGGAGACTGTAACATGTTGTACCCTTGTGTAGGAGTCAATAAGACTGTATTGACAAGACGA
>NW_018398029.1:4583-4736 GCF_002168275.2 Theobroma umbraticum | reverse complement strand
TCAAAGAGTGGTGATGGGTGAAAAAAATATTTTAGAATAAAATATTTCATACGATAGAGAATAATAATTAAATAATAATATTGTTAAGGAGAATGAATGAGCAGGTTAAAAGGTGATTTGGAAGTGAACCAGGACAAAGTGAGATACTTTGGG
>NW_018398029.1:3751-3932 GCF_002168275.2 Theobroma umbraticum | reverse complement strand
AAACTATGCTGTGCAAAAAAAAAACTTAGTGGGGGACATGTGAGACCCTCACCAGGTGAAGTAAAAGAAGGAATACGATTAAAATTTTTTTACATGTAATGTGATTGGTGCATTAGGTGGTCAAATAAAGAAAGAAGAAGGTGGGTTGCATGTGACTTGAACAGTCAGAAGGTGGCTAAAT
>NW_018398029.1:3391-3651 GCF_002168275.2 Theobroma umbraticum | reverse complement strand
ACTTCACATGGTGAGGGTCTCACATGTCCCCCACTAACTTTTCCTTTTTGCACAGCATAGTTTGCTTGTAATAGGAACTTTCACATGTATATTTCACATTCCATATAATTTAACTCAACTCCTCTTTGTTAGTAAATGCCCATTTAACTTCAGATATTGGAATTGCACAGAAGTCTTCCAACTTTTCCTCTTTTTATCATGTGACCCACCAAAATTTTCATCCTTCACAATTTGGTCCTTCTAACACTTTTTAAATTCCA
>NW_018398029.1:2730-2882 GCF_002168275.2 Theobroma umbraticum | reverse complement strand
TTACGTCAATTGACCCTTCGTCTTGTCAATACAGTCTTATTGACTCCTACACAAAGGTACAACGTGTTACAATCACCCCCTCTCAAAGCAAATCGTCCTCGAATTTAAATAGAATGAGTTGGTAAAACATACCTTAATCTTGAAAAAGATGT
>NW_018398029.1:2539-2720 GCF_002168275.2 Theobroma umbraticum | reverse complement strand
TCCTCATTTCTTCTTCATGTTCCTAGTTGCCTCTTCCACTAAACAGCTTTGCCGCAAGACCTTCATCGAGGCAACTTCTTTAGAGTGCAGTTTGTTCACTTGTCTATCCAGTATTGCTAATGGTTGGTCTTCGAAATTCAATCCATCATCCAATAGAACCAAATCATAACATATGACATGT
>NW_018398029.1:2182-2387 GCF_002168275.2 Theobroma umbraticum | reverse complement strand
GGCAAGGCTAGTCGATACGCTGTTAACCCAATTTGTTCCAAGATTTTGAAAGTTTCAATATATCTCTGGCTTAACTTCCCTTTCTTCCCAAATCTTTTATTTTGTTTTATTGGGGATACCTTTAGGAACACTTTACATTGTGCCTTAACTCCCATTGAGTTCAATAATGTGTCAAGCTGTACCATAGCTAAACAAGTGTGGGATA
>NW_018398029.1:1906-2020 GCF_002168275.2 Theobroma umbraticum | reverse complement strand
CTCAGTCAGCTAGGCAAACCAATTCCTGAGCATGAAATTGTCAAAAGACTACTTTGAAGCCTACCAAAAAATTGGAAGCCAAAAGTGACAGCCATCTGAGAAGCCAAGGACTTA
>NW_018398029.1:1780-1896 GCF_002168275.2 Theobroma umbraticum | reverse complement strand
AAAAGCAAGCATTCTGGCAGAAAAACTGGAAAATTTATCCTATGATGATGATGAAGAATTGCCTATGGTGGCAAGAAGATTTAGAAAACTTATGGGACAAAGAGACAGAAGATTAG
>NW_018398029.1:1154-1262 GCF_002168275.2 Theobroma umbraticum | reverse complement strand
TTGAGAATGATTTAGAAAAGATAAATCATGATTTTTGCTCTGCTCTAGAACAAATAAATTTACTTCAAACTGAACTTCAATACTCAAAAACAGATTATGAAATTTTGA
>NW_018398029.1:1053-1144 GCF_002168275.2 Theobroma umbraticum | reverse complement strand
AGAAGATAGGACTAAAGCTTTGCAAAAAAGCCATTGATGAGAATACTGCACTAAAGAATGTAAGAAATGAAACACCAAAAGAAACACATAT
>NW_018398029.1:948-1043 GCF_002168275.2 Theobroma umbraticum | reverse complement strand
AATTTGTTAATGTTTCTACTATATGTTATATATGTCATAAACTTGGTCACCTATCCTACAACTGTTGTAGAAATAGAAGCATGCAGAAAAGAAAA
>NW_018398029.1:637-934 GCF_002168275.2 Theobroma umbraticum | reverse complement strand
AAAAGGATCCTATGTAGCAGCTAACCTTCAAGGACCCATCAAGGTATGGGTATCAGTTAAGAAAAACTGAAAAACTGTTTTGCAGGTTTAGCCCAATAGAAAAGACTCATGCTCAAAAGCTCAACTTAAGGAAAAGCAACCATGGTTTATGGATAGTGGCTGCTCAAGACACATGACTGGAAATGAAATGTTATTTGCACAGCTGGATAAGAAAAAGGGAGGTGCAGTATCATTTGGAGATGACTCAAAAAGTAGAATTCATAGCATAGGAACTATTGGTAAGAATTCTCAAGCTCA
>NW_018398029.1:123-273 GCF_002168275.2 Theobroma umbraticum | reverse complement strand
CCAGACCCCTTGAGTTGGTGCATATTGATTTATTTGGACCAATAAATGTAACCAGCATAGGAGGCAAGTCATATGGCTTTGTGATAGTTAATGACTACTCTAGGCACACTTGGGTCTACTTCCTTGCTCATAAAAATGATGCACTACTTG
>NW_018398029.1:0-113 GCF_002168275.2 Theobroma umbraticum | reverse complement strand
TCATTGTAAGAAAGTTAAAAATGAAAAAGGACTTGTCATTGTTAGTAATAGAAGTGATTATGGAGGAGAATTTGAAAGAGATGATTTTGAAAACTTTTGCAATGAAAAGGGGA
>NW_018398028.1:942-1080 GCF_002168275.2 Theobroma umbraticum | reverse complement strand
GTGACTCTAAATGAACTTTTCTTGTCAAAGAATGCTTGTTTCTTCACGTTTCTCAAAGAAGACATTCAACTGTAGTATGTTTGCATCAAAAATGTAAAAAAATTCAACTGAAAATCAATTATAAGATTATAAAACCAT
>NW_018398028.1:749-886 GCF_002168275.2 Theobroma umbraticum | reverse complement strand
AAAAAATTCAACTTAAAATCAATTATGAGATTATAAAACTATTTAAAGTCAGTATTAAGCCTTTTGAAGGAATGGGTGACTCAAAATGGGCTTTTCTTGTCAATGAATGCTTGTTTCTTCACAGTTCTAGAGGTATA
>NW_018398028.1:445-611 GCF_002168275.2 Theobroma umbraticum | reverse complement strand
AAAATCAATTATGAGATTATAAAATCATTTAAAGCGAGTAATAAGCTTTTTGAAAGAATAGGTGATTCTAAATAGACTTTTCTTATCAATGAATGCTTTTTTCTTCGTGTTGCTCAAGGTAAACATTCAATTATAATATGTTTTAATCAGAAATGTAAAAAAATTC
>NW_018398028.1:0-133 GCF_002168275.2 Theobroma umbraticum | reverse complement strand
AGCGGGTAATAAGACTTTTGAAGGAATGAGTGACTATAAATGGACTTTTCTTACTAAAGAATTCTTGCTTCTTCACGTTTCTCAAGGTAGAAATTCACATATAGTCTGTTTTAACAAAAAATGTAAAAAAAAT
>NW_018398027.1:5201-5312 GCF_002168275.2 Theobroma umbraticum | reverse complement strand
AAAAACATTCAACTTAAAATCAATCATAAGATTACAAAATTATTTACAGCGAGTAATAAGACTTTTGAAGGAATTGTGACTATAAATGGACTTTTCTTCTCAATGAATGGT
>NW_018398027.1:4014-4548 GCF_002168275.2 Theobroma umbraticum | reverse complement strand
ACTATAAATGGACTTGTCTTGCCAATAAATGCTTGTTTTTTCATGTTTCTCGAGATAAATATTTAATTATAGTCTGTTTTAACCAAAAATATTAAAGAATTCAACTTAAAATCAATTATTAGATTACAAAATCATTTAAAGAGAGTAATAAGGCTTTTGAAGGAACGGGTGACTATAAATGCACTTTTCTCGCCAATGAATTTTTTTTTATATTTCTCAAGATAAAGATTCAATTATAGTCTGTTTTAATTAAAAAACTAAAAATATTCAACTTAAAACAAATTATAAAATTATAAAACTATTTAAACCCAATACTAAGGCTTTTGAAGGAATGAGTGACTATAAATGGACTTTTTTTGCCAATGAATATCTTTTTCTTCACGTTTCTTGAGATAAACATTCAATTATAGTCTATTTTAACCATAAATGTAAAAAAATTCAATTTAAAATTAATTATGAGATTATAAAGTAATTTAAAGAGAGTAGTAAAGATTTTGAAGGAATGGGTGATTATAAATAAACTTTTCTTCCCAA
>NW_018398027.1:3790-3914 GCF_002168275.2 Theobroma umbraticum | reverse complement strand
ATTTCTTGAGATAAAGATTCAATTATAGTTTGTTTTAATTAAAAATCGAAAAATATTCAACTTAAAACAAATTATATGATTATAAAACTATTTAAACCCAATACTAAGGCTTTTGAAGGAATGA
>NW_018398027.1:3592-3780 GCF_002168275.2 Theobroma umbraticum | reverse complement strand
ATGGACTTTTTTTGCCAATGAATACCTTTTTCTTCACGTTTCTCAAGATAAACATTCAATTATAGTCTATTTTAACCATAAATGTAAAAAAATTCAACTTAAAATTAATTATGAAATTATAAAGTAATTTAAAGAGAGTAGTAAAGATTTTGAAGAAATGGGTGATTATAAATAAACTTTTCTTCCCA
>NW_018398027.1:3234-3358 GCF_002168275.2 Theobroma umbraticum | reverse complement strand
ATAGGTGACTATAAATGGACTTTTCTTCTCAATGAATAGTTTTTTCTGATGTTTTTCGAGGTAAACATTCAATTATAGTCTATTTTAACAAAAAATATGAAACAATTCAGCTTAAAATCAATTA
>NW_018398027.1:2967-3099 GCF_002168275.2 Theobroma umbraticum | reverse complement strand
ATAATGAGATTATAAAACAATTTAAAGCGAGTAATAAAGCTTTTGAAGGAATAAAAGACTATAAATGGACTTTTCTTATCAATGAATGCTTGTTTATTCATGTTTCTTGAGGTAAACATTCATTTATAGTCT
>NW_018398027.1:2616-2782 GCF_002168275.2 Theobroma umbraticum | reverse complement strand
TTTTTAAGGAATGGATGACAATAAATGGACTTTTCTTGTTAATGAATGCTTGTGACTTCATGTTTCTCAAGTTAGAAATTCAATTATAGTGTTTTTTAACAAAAAATACAAAAACAATCAACTTAAAATCAATTATGAAATTACAAAACTATTAAAAGTGAGTTAT
>NW_018398027.1:1925-2118 GCF_002168275.2 Theobroma umbraticum | reverse complement strand
TATATTTCTTGAGATAAAGATTCAATTATAGTCTGTTTTAATTAAAAATCTAAACATATTCAACTTAAAACAAATTATAAGATTATAAAACTATTTAAACCCAGTACTAAGGCTTTTGAAAGAATGAGTGACTATAAATGAACATTTTTTGCCAATGAATGTCTTTTTTTTCACGTTTCTCGAGATAAACATT
>NW_018398027.1:1538-1915 GCF_002168275.2 Theobroma umbraticum | reverse complement strand
CTATTTTAACAAAATATGTAAAACAATTTAACTTAAAATTAATTATAAGATTATAAAGCAATTTAAAGTGAGTAGTAAGGCTTTTGAAGGAATGGGCGATTATAAATGAACTTTTTTTCTCAATGAATGTCTTTTTTACACGTTTCTTAAGATAAACATTTAATTATAATCTATTTTAATGAAAAATATAAAAAAATACAACTTAAAATCAATTATGAGATTATAGAATCATTTAAAGCGAGTAATAAGGTTTTTGAAGGAATAGGTGACTATAAATGAATTTTTTTTTCTCAATGAATGGTTTTTTCTGACATTTCTCGAGCCAAACATTCAATTATAGTCTGTTTTAACCAAAAATGTGAAAAAATTCAGCTTAA
>NW_018398027.1:1184-1438 GCF_002168275.2 Theobroma umbraticum | reverse complement strand
TTACTCGCTTTAAATGATTCTATAATCTCATAATTGATTTTAAGTTGCATTTTTTTATATTTTTCATTAAAATAGACTATAATTGAATGTTCATCTCGAGAAATATGTAGAAAAGACATTCATTGAAACAAAAGTCCATTTATAATCGCCTATTCCTTCAAAAGCCTTACTACTCTCTTTAAATTGCTTTATAATCTTATAATTAATTTTAAGTTGAATTTTTTTACATATTTTGTTAAAATAGACTATAATTG
>NW_018398027.1:1106-1174 GCF_002168275.2 Theobroma umbraticum | reverse complement strand
TCGAGAAACGTGAAGAAAAAGGCATTCATTGGTAAAAAATGTTCATTTATAGTCACTCATTCCTTCAA
>NW_018398027.1:1024-1096 GCF_002168275.2 Theobroma umbraticum | reverse complement strand
ATTGGGTTTAAATAGTTTTATAATCTTATAAATTGTTTTAAGTTGAATATTTTTAGATTTTTAATTAAAACA
>NW_018398027.1:861-1014 GCF_002168275.2 Theobroma umbraticum | reverse complement strand
GAATCTTTATCTCAAGAAATATAAAGAAAAAAGCATTCATTGGCGAGAAAAGTGCATTTATAGTCACCCGTTCCTTCAAAAGCTTTATTACTCGCTTGTAATGGTTTTATAATCTCGTAATTGATTTCAAGTTGAATTTTTTAGCATTTTTGG
>NW_018398027.1:537-661 GCF_002168275.2 Theobroma umbraticum | reverse complement strand
TGAATTTCTTTATATTTTTAGTTAAAACAGACTATAATTGAATCTTTATCTCGAGAAACAAAAAGAAAAGGCATTCATTGACAAGAAAAGTCCATTTATAGTCACCCATTCATTCAAAAGCCTT
>NW_018398027.1:144-362 GCF_002168275.2 Theobroma umbraticum | reverse complement strand
ATTCATTGGCAAAAAAAGTCCATTTATAGTCACCTATTCCTTAAAAAGCCTTATAACTCACTTTAAATGGTTTTGTAATTTCATAATTGATTTTAAGTTGATTTTTTTTGCATTTTTTGTTAAAAAACACTATAATTGAATGTCTAGCTTGAGAAACATGAAGACACAAGCATTCATTAACAAGAAAAGTCCATTTATTGTCATCCATTCCTTAAAAA
>NW_018398027.1:0-112 GCF_002168275.2 Theobroma umbraticum | reverse complement strand
TGTAATCTCATAATTGATTTTAAGTTGAATTTTGTTACATTTTTGGTTAAAACATACGATAATTGAATGTTTACCTTGACAAACATGAAGAAAAAAGCATTCATTGGCAAGA
>NW_018398026.1:1000-1124 GCF_002168275.2 Theobroma umbraticum | reverse complement strand
TGGGTGACTATAAATGGACTTTTCTTCTCAATGAATAGCTTTTTTTGCACATTTATCGAGGTAAGCATTTAATTATAGTCTGTTTTAACCTAAAATGTAAAAAAATTCAACTTAAAATCAATTA
>NW_018398026.1:496-584 GCF_002168275.2 Theobroma umbraticum | reverse complement strand
TTAACTAAAAATATAAAAAAATTCAACTTAAAATTAATTATGAGATTATAAAATCATTTGGAGCGAGTACAAAGCTTTTTGAAGGAAT
>NW_018398026.1:161-297 GCF_002168275.2 Theobroma umbraticum | reverse complement strand
TAATAAGCCTTTTGAAGAAATAGGTGACTATAAATGGACTTTTCTTCTCAAGGAATCGCTTTTTATATATGTTTCTCGAGGTAAAAGTTAATAATAGTCTGTTTTAACAAAAAATGTAAAAAAATTCAGCTTAAAA
>NW_018398026.1:0-129 GCF_002168275.2 Theobroma umbraticum | reverse complement strand
GGTAATAAGCCTTTTGAAGGAATGAGTGACTATCAATGAACTTATCTTCTCAATTAATGCCTTTTTTTGCATGTTTTTCGAGGTAGACCATCGATTATAGTCTATTTTAACAAAAAATATAGAAAAAAT
>NW_018398025.1:1263-1396 GCF_002168275.2 Theobroma umbraticum | reverse complement strand
TTTTTTTTGCCAATGAATTCTTTTTTCTTGACATTTCTAGAGGTCAACACTCAATTATAGCCTGTTTTAATGAAAAATATAAAAATATTCAAATTAAAATCAATTATGAGATTATAAAACCATTTGAAGTTAG
>NW_018398025.1:886-1034 GCF_002168275.2 Theobroma umbraticum | reverse complement strand
AAGGCTTTTGAAAGAATGGGTGGCTATAAATGGACTTTTCTTGTCAATGAATGCTTTTGTTTTCACATTTCTCAAGATAGGCAGTCAATTGTTATCTGTTTTAATAAAAAATGTAAAAAAATTCAACTTAAAGTCAATTATTAGATTA
>NW_018398025.1:295-414 GCF_002168275.2 Theobroma umbraticum | reverse complement strand
AGGTGACTATAAATGGACTTTTCTTAATAATGAATACTTTTTCCTTCATGTTTCTCGATAGACATTCAATTATTGTCTATTTTAATCAAAAATGTAAAAAAATTAAACTTAAAATCAAT
>NW_018398025.1:0-140 GCF_002168275.2 Theobroma umbraticum | reverse complement strand
TAAAATCAATTATTAGATTATAAAACCATTTAAAGCTAGTAATAAGCCTTTTGATGGATTGGGAGGCTATATATGAACTTTTCTTGCCAATAAATGTTCTTTTCTTCACATTTCTTGTGTTCAACATTCAATTATAGTCT
>NW_018398024.1:3144-3281 GCF_002168275.2 Theobroma umbraticum | reverse complement strand
ATAAAATAGACTATAATTGAATGTGTACCATTAGAAACATGAAGAAAGAAGCATTCATTAGTAAGAAAAGTCCATTTATAGTCACCTATACTTTCAAAAAGATTTATTACTCGCTTTAAATAGTTTTATAATGCCAT
>NW_018398024.1:2990-3134 GCF_002168275.2 Theobroma umbraticum | reverse complement strand
AGGTTGAATTTTTTTATATTTTTAGTTAAAATAGATTAGAATTAAATGTTTGCCTTGGGAAACATGAAGAAAAAGGTAGTCAGTAGCAAAAAAAGTCCATTTATAGTCATCCATTTCTTCAAAAGCCTTATTACTCACTTTAAA
>NW_018398024.1:2654-2811 GCF_002168275.2 Theobroma umbraticum | reverse complement strand
CTATTTATAGTCACCCGTACCTTCAAAAGCCTTATTACTTGCTTTAAACACTTTGGTAATGCCATAATTCATTTTACAGTTGAATTTTTTTAAGTGTTTAGTAAAAACAGACTATAATTGAATGTCTACCTCAAGAAACATAAAGAAAAAAGCATTC
>NW_018398024.1:0-2533 GCF_002168275.2 Theobroma umbraticum | reverse complement strand
AATTGATTAAAATTTGAATTCTTTGTACAATTTTAGTTAAAAAAGATTATAATTGAATGTCTACCTTAAAAAATGTGATGAAAAAGGAATTCATTAGCAGAAAAAGTCCATTTATAGTCACCCATACCTTCAAAACCCTTATTACTTACTTTAAATAATTTTGTAATGCCATAATTGATTTTAAGGTTGAATTTTTTTTACATTTTAGGTTAAAACAGACTATAATTAAATGTCGACCATGAGAACCATAAAGAAAAAGGCATCCATTAGCAAGAAAAGTTCATTTATAGTCACTTATTCCTTCAAAAGTATTATTACTCACTTTAAATGGTTTTATATTCTCGAAATTGATTTAAATTTGAATTCTTTGTGTATTTTTTGTAAAAACAGATTATAATAGAATGTTCACCTCTAGAAAAGTGAAGAAAAAGGAATTCATTAGCAAGAAAAGTCCATTTATAGTCACCCATTCTTTCAAAAGCCTTATTACTCACTTTAAATGGTTTTATAACCTCATAATTGATTTTAGATTGAATTTTTTGATGTTTTTGGCTAGAATAGATTATAATTAAATATTTGTCTTGGAAAACATGAGGAAGAAGGTACTCATTAGCAAGAAAAGTCCATTTATAGTTGCTCAATCCTTCAAAAGTCTTATTACTCACTTTAAATGGCTTTATAATCTCAAACTTGAATTTAAGTTGAATGTTTTTACATTTTTGGTTAAAAAAGGCTATAATTGAATGCCAGCCCTAGGGAACATGAAGCAAAAGCAAATCATTGGCACAAAAAGTCCATTTATAGTCACTCAAGCCTTCGAAAGCCTTATTACTTGCTTGAAATGGGTTTATAAACTAATAATTAATTTTAAGTTGAATTTTTTAACATTTTTGGTTCAAACAGGCTAGAATTGAATGTCAATCTTGAGAAATGTGAAGCAAAAAGTATTCATTGGAAAGAAAAGTCCATTTATAGTCAGTCATACCTTTAAAAAGCCTTATTAGTTACTTTAAATGGTTTTATAATGCCATAATTGATTTTAAGTTAAATTGTTTTACATTTTTGGCTAGAGTAGACTATAATTGAATGTCTACCTTGAGAAACGTAAAGAAAAAGCATTCATTGACAAGAAAAGTCCATTTATAGTCACCCATTCCTTCGAAAGCCTTATTGCTCACTTTAAATGGTTTTATAATCTCAAAATTGATTCTAAGTTCAAATTTTTTTACATTTTTGGTTAAAACAAATTATAATTGAATGTCTACCTTGAGAAATGTAAAGAAAAGGGCATTCATTGGTAAAAAAAGTCTATTTACAGTCACTCATTCCTTCAAAAGCCTTATTACTCACTTTAAATGCTTTTATAATCTCAAGATTGATTTTAAGTTCAAATTGTTTTACATTTTTTGTTAAAACATAATATAACTGAATGTTTAGCTTGAGAAATGCGAAGAAAAAGGCATTCATTAGCAAGAAAAGTTTATTTATACTCACCCATTCCTTTAAAAGCCTTATTACTCAGTTTAAATGGTTTTGTAATCTCAAAATAGATTTGAATTTGAATTTTTCTATCATTTTTAATTACAACAGACTAGAATTGAATTCCTACCTTTAGAAACATAAAGAAAAAAGCTTTCATTGGCAAGAAAAGTTTATTTATAGTCACCCATACCTTCAGAAGCCTCATTACTCACTTGAAATGGTTTTATAGTGCCATAATTGATTTTAAGTTGAATTTTTTTACATTTTTGGTTAAAACAGACTATAATTGAATGTCTACCTCGAGAAATATAAAGAAAAATGTATTCATTGGCAAGAAAAGTCAATTTATAGTCACTTATTCCTTTAAAAGCCTTATTACTCACTTTAAATGGTTTTGTAATCTCAAAATTGATTTAAATTTGAATTCTTCTACCATTTTTGGTTAAAACAGACTAGAATTGAATGCTTAGCTTGAGAAAAATGAAGAAAAAAGCATTAATTTACAAGAAAAGTCCATTTATAACCACCCATACCTTTAAAAGCCTTATTACTTGCTTTAAATAGTTTTATAATGCCATAATTGATTTTAAGGTTGAATTTTTTTTTACATTTTAGATTAAAACAGACTATAATTGAATGTCGACCTCAAGAGCCATAAAGAAAAAGGCATTCATTGTCAAGAAAAGTCCATTTATAGTCACCTATTCCTTCAAAAGCCTTATTACTCACTTTAAATAGTTTTATATTCTCCAAATTGATTTAAATTTGAATTCTTTGTATATTTTTCATTAAAACAGATTATAATAGAATGTCCACCTCGAGAAAAGTGAAGAAAAAGGAATTTATTGGCAAGAAAAGTCCATTTATAGTCACCCATTCTTTCAAAAGCCTTATTACTCACTTTAAATGGTTTTATATTCTCATAATTGATTTTAGATTGAATTTTTTGACGTTTTTGGTTAGAACAAATTATAATTGAATGTTTGCTATGGGAAACATGAAGAAAAAGGTACTCATTGGCAAGAAAAGTCTATTTATAGTTGCTCAAGCC
>NW_018398023.1:25488-25639 GCF_002168275.2 Theobroma umbraticum | reverse complement strand
TTTTTTACATTTTTGGTTAAAACAGACTATAATTAAATATTTACCTCAAGAAACGTGCAAAAAATACAATTCATTGAGAAGAAAAATCCATTTATAATCACTCATTCCTTCAGAAGCCTTATTACTCGCTTTAAATGGTTTTATAATCTCA
>NW_018398023.1:25139-25342 GCF_002168275.2 Theobroma umbraticum | reverse complement strand
AGAGTCACTCATTCCTTCAAAAAGCTTATTACTCGCTTTAAACGGTTTTATAATTTTGTAATTGATTTTTAATTGAATTGTTTTACATTTTTTGTTAAAACAGACTATAAGTGATTGTCTACCTCGAAAAACATGTAGAAAAAGCCATTCATAGAGAAGAAAAGTCCATTTATAGTCACTTATTCCTTCAAAAGCCTTATTAC
>NW_018398023.1:24759-25072 GCF_002168275.2 Theobroma umbraticum | reverse complement strand
GGTAAGGTGTAGAAAAATCCATTCATTGTGAAGAAAAATCTATTTTTAGTCACTCATTCTTTCGAAAGCCTTATTACTCAGTTTAATGATTTTATAATCTTATAATAGATTTTAAGTTGAATTTTTTTATATTTTTCTTTAAATTAGATGATAATTGAATGTCTAACTTAAGAAACATGCAGAAAAAGCCATGGATTGAGAAAAAAAGTCCATTTATAGACACTCATTCCTTCAAAAGGCTTATTACTCGCTTAAAATAATTTTATAATCTCATAATTGATTTTAAGTTAAATTTTTTTACATTTTTTATTAA
>NW_018398023.1:24588-24688 GCF_002168275.2 Theobroma umbraticum | reverse complement strand
AGCATTCACTGAAGAGTAAAGTCCATTTAGAGTCACCCATTTCTTTAAAAAGCTTATTAATCACTTTAAATGGTTTTATAATCTCAGAATTGATTTTAAG
>NW_018398023.1:24465-24578 GCF_002168275.2 Theobroma umbraticum | reverse complement strand
TTATATTTTTGATTAAAACATACTGTAATTGAATGTCTACATCAAGAAACATGAAGAAATATGCATTCATTAAGAAGAAAAGTCTATTTAGAGTCACCCATTCCTTCAAAAGG
>NW_018398023.1:24273-24455 GCF_002168275.2 Theobroma umbraticum | reverse complement strand
GCTTTAAATAGTTTTATAATCTCATAATTGATTTTAAGTTATTTTTTTTATTTTTTGTTAAAATAGACTATAATTGAATGTCTGCCTCAGAAAACGCGTAGAAAAAGCCATTCATTGAGAAGAAAAATCCATTTTTAGTCACCAATTGTTTCAAAAATTTTATTACTCGATTTAAATGATTT
>NW_018398023.1:24059-24263 GCF_002168275.2 Theobroma umbraticum | reverse complement strand
TAATTGATTTTAAGTTGAATTTTCTAACATTTTTCTTTAAAACATACAATAATTGAATTTCTAACTTGAGAAACATGCAAAAAAAGCCATTGATTGTCAAGAAAAGTCCATTTAGAGTTACCCATTCCTTCAAAAGGCTTATTAGTCGCATTAAATAGTTTTATAATCTCATAATTGATTTTAAGTTGAATGTTTTGACATTTT
>NW_018398023.1:23700-23981 GCF_002168275.2 Theobroma umbraticum | reverse complement strand
AACATGTAAAAAAAAGCCATTCACTGAGAACAAAAGTTTATTTTAGTCACTCATTCCTTCAAAAGGCTTGTTACTTGCTTTTAATAGTCTTACACTCTCATAATTGATTTTAAGTTAATTTTTTTGTAATTTTTTTAAAACAAGCTATAATTGAATACCTACCTTGGGAAACGTGTAAAAAAAGCCTGTTCATTGTGAAAAAATGTCCATTTATAGCTACCCATTCCTTCAAAAGCATTATCACTCGGTTTAAATGGTTTTATAATCTCATAATTGATTTT
>NW_018398023.1:23096-23219 GCF_002168275.2 Theobroma umbraticum | reverse complement strand
CCTCAAGAAACATGAAGAAACAAGCATTCATTGATAAGAAAAGTTCATTTAGAGCCACCCATTCCTTCGAAAGCCTTATTACTCAGTTTAAATAGTTTTATAATCTCATAATTGATTTTAAGT
>NW_018398023.1:22942-23068 GCF_002168275.2 Theobroma umbraticum | reverse complement strand
AAACAATAATTGAATGTTTGCCTTGGGAAACATGCAAAAAAAGCCAGTCATTGAGAAGGAAAGCCTATTTACAGTCACTCATTCCTTCAAAAGCCTTATTACCCGCTTTAAATAGTTTTATAATCT
>NW_018398023.1:21679-22842 GCF_002168275.2 Theobroma umbraticum | reverse complement strand
GTGACTAAAAATGGATTTTTCTTCTCAATGAATGGCTTTTTCTATACCTTTCATTAGGCAGGCTTATAATTATAGTCTGTTTTAAAGAAAAATCTAAAAATATTTGACTTAAAATCAATTATTAGTTTATAAAACTATTTAAAGCGGGTAAAAAGGCTTTTAAAGAAATGAGTGGCTATAAATGGACTTTTCGTCTCAATGAATGGCTTTGTTACATGTTTCCCGAGGTGCACATTCAATTATAGTTTTTTTAACGAAAAATGTAAAAAAATTCAACTTAAAATCAATTATGAGATTATAAAACCATTTAAACCGAGTAATAAGGCTTTTGAAGGAATGGGTGGCTATAAATGAACTTTTCTTCTCAATGAACAGTATTTTTCTATGCGTTTCCTAAGGTAGATATTCAATTATAGTCTGTTCTAATAAAAAATATAAAAAAAATTTAACTTAAAATCAATTATGTGATTATAAAACTATTAAAAGTGGGTAACAAGCCTTTTGAAGAAATAAGTGACTAAAATGGACTTTTTTTCTCAATAAATGGCTTTTTTTACACGTTACTCATGGTAAACAATCAATTATAGACTGTTTTAACAGAAAATGTAAAAAAATTCAACTTAAAATCAATTATGAGGTTATAAAACTATTTAAAGCGAGTAATAAGCCTTTTGAAGGAATGGGTGACTTTAAATGAACTTTTGTTGTCAATGAATGCTTGTTTTTTACGTTTCTCGAGGTATACATTCAATTATAGTCTGTTTTAACAAAAAATGTAAAAAAATTCAACTTAAAATCAATTATGAGATTATAAAACTATTTAAAACGAGTAATAAGCATTTTGAAGGAATGGGTGACTCTAAACGGACTTTTCTTATTAGTGAATACTTGTTTCTTCATGTTTCTCAAGGTAGACATTCAATTATAGTATGTTTGAATCAAAAATGTAAAAAAATTCAATTTAAAATCAATTATGAGATTGTAAAACCATTTGAAGCGAGTAATAAGCTTTTTGAAGGAATGGGTGACTCTAAATGGACTTTTCTTGTTAATGAATGCTTGTTTCTTCAAGTTTCTCGAGGTACATTCAATTATAGTATGTTTCAATCAAAAATTTTAAAAAATTTAACTTAAAATCAATTATGAGATTGAAAAACTATTTA
>NW_018398023.1:21261-21400 GCF_002168275.2 Theobroma umbraticum | reverse complement strand
GGAATGAGTGACTATAAATAGACTTTTTTTTCTCAATGAATGGCTTTTTTTACACATTTCTCGAGGTGAACATTTAATTATAGTATGTTTTAACAAAAAATGTAAAAACATTTAACTTAAAATCAATTTTGAGATTATA
>NW_018398023.1:20710-20826 GCF_002168275.2 Theobroma umbraticum | reverse complement strand
TGACTCTAAATAAACTTTTCTTGTCAACGAATGCTTGTTTCTTTACGTTTCTCGAGGTAAACATCAATTATAGTATGTTTTAATCAAAAATGTAAAAAAATTTAACTTAAAATCAA
>NW_018398023.1:20171-20504 GCF_002168275.2 Theobroma umbraticum | reverse complement strand
AAAATCAATTATGAGATTATAAAACCATTTAAACCGAGTGATAATGCTTTTGAAAAAATGGGTAGCTATAAATGGACATTTTTTCACAATGAACAGGTTTTTTTTACACGTTTCCCAAGGTAGGTATTCAATTATAGTTTGTTTTAAAAAAAATACAGAAAAAATTAACTTAAAATCAATTATGAGATTATAAAACTATTAAAAGTAAGTAACAATCCTTTTGAAGGAATGAGTGACTAAAATAAACTTTTGTTCTCAGTGAATAGCTTTTTTTACATGTTTCTCAAGGTAGACAATCAATTATAGTCCGTTTTAACAAAAAATGTAAAAAAA
>NW_018398023.1:19957-20120 GCF_002168275.2 Theobroma umbraticum | reverse complement strand
TAAAGCGAGTAATAAGCCTTTTGAAGGAATAGGTGACTCTAAATAGACTTTTCTCGTCAATCAATGGCTTTTTCTGCAAGTTTCTCGAGTTAGACATTCAATTATCGTATGTTTTAAAGAAAAATGTTAAAAAATTCAACTTAAAATCAATTATGAGATTATA
>NW_018398023.1:19792-19913 GCF_002168275.2 Theobroma umbraticum | reverse complement strand
ATGAATGGCTTTTTCTACGCGTTTTCTGAGGCAGATATTCAATTATAGTCTATTTTAACAAAAAATGAAAAAAAATTAACTTAAAATCAATTATGAGATTATAAAACTATTTAAAGCGAGT
>NW_018398023.1:19481-19742 GCF_002168275.2 Theobroma umbraticum | reverse complement strand
TCTTATTGAATACATATTTCTTCATGTTTCCTAACGTAAACACTCAATTATAGTATGTTTTAATCAAAAATGTAAAAAAATTTAATTTAAAATCAATTATGAGATTATGAAACCATTTAAAGCGATTAATAAGCTTTTTAAAGAAATGGGTGACTCTAAATGGACTTTGCTCTTCATTGAATGCTTGATTCTTCACGTTTCTCAACGTCGACATTCAATTATAGTCTGTTTTAATAAAAAATATAAAAAAATTCAACTTAA
>NW_018398023.1:19228-19416 GCF_002168275.2 Theobroma umbraticum | reverse complement strand
AGTAATAAGCCTTTTGAAGGAATGGGTGTCTATAAATGGACTTTTTTTCTTAATCAATGGCTTTTTTTGCATGTTTCTTAAGTTAGACATTCAATTATTGTCTAATTTAAAGAAAAATATTAAAAAATTCAACTTGAAATCAATTATAAGATTATAAAATCATTAAACCGAGTAATAAGGCTTTCGAA
>NW_018398023.1:19135-19218 GCF_002168275.2 Theobroma umbraticum | reverse complement strand
ACTAAAAATGAATTTTTCTTCTCAATGAATGGCTTTTTCTGCACCTTACCTGACGCAGGCTTTCAATTATAGTCTGTTTTAAA
>NW_018398023.1:18958-19125 GCF_002168275.2 Theobroma umbraticum | reverse complement strand
AAAAAATTCAACTTAAAATCAATTATCATATTATAAAACTATTTAGAGTGTGTAATAAGGCTTTTGAAGGAATGAGTGACTATAAATGGACTTTGCTTCTCTATGAATGGCTTTTTTTGCACGTTTCTCGTGGTAGACAATCACTTATAGTCTGTTTTAACAAAAAA
>NW_018398023.1:18682-18859 GCF_002168275.2 Theobroma umbraticum | reverse complement strand
TTACGAGATTATAAAACCGTTTAAAGCAAGTAATAAGCTTTTTGAAGGAATGGGGAATGGGTGACTCTAAATGGACTTTTCTTGTCAAAGAAAGTTTGGTTCTTTATGTTTCTCGAGGTAGGCATTCAATTATAGTTTGTTTTAATCAAAAATGTAAAACAATTTAATTTAAAATCA
>NW_018398023.1:18269-18429 GCF_002168275.2 Theobroma umbraticum | reverse complement strand
AAGCCTTTTGAAGGAATGGGTGACTATAAATGGACTTTTCTTCTCAATTAATGGGTTTTTGTACACGTTTCTCGAGATAGACATTCAATTATTATCTGTTTTAAAGAACAATGTAAAAAAATTTAACTTAAAATCAATTATGAGATTATAAAATCATTTA
>NW_018398023.1:17956-18099 GCF_002168275.2 Theobroma umbraticum | reverse complement strand
ATTATGAGATTATAAAATTATTTAAAGCGGGTAATAAGGCTTTTGAAGGAATGATTGACTATAAATGGACTTGTTTTCTCAATGAATGACTTTTTTTGCATGTTTCTCGAGGTGGACATTCAATTATAGTCTGTTTTAACAAA
>NW_018398023.1:17743-17943 GCF_002168275.2 Theobroma umbraticum | reverse complement strand
TTCAACTTAAAATCAATTATGAGATTATAAAACCATTTAAACAGAGTAATAAGGTTTTTGAAGGAATGGGTGGCTATAAATAGACTTTTTTTTCTCAATGAACAGGCTTTTTTTACATGTTTCCCCAAGAAAGTATTCAATTATAGTCTATTTTAATATAAAATATAAAAAAATTCAACTTAAAATCAATTATGAGATTA
>NW_018398023.1:17555-17672 GCF_002168275.2 Theobroma umbraticum | reverse complement strand
CTTTTTTCTCAATGAATGGCTTTTTTTGTACGTTTTTCAAGGTAGACAATCAATTACAGTCTATTTTAACAACAAATGTAAAAAAATTCAACTTAAAATCAATTATGAGATTATAAA
>NW_018398023.1:17143-17284 GCF_002168275.2 Theobroma umbraticum | reverse complement strand
GCCATACATTCAATTATAGTCTGTTTTAACAAAAAAAGTAAAAAAATTCCACTTAAAATTAATTATGAGATTATAAAACTACTTAAAGCGAGTAATAAGCCTTTTGAAGGAATAAGTGACTTTACATGGACTTTTCTTATT
>NW_018398023.1:17046-17130 GCF_002168275.2 Theobroma umbraticum | reverse complement strand
TTCTTCATGTTTCTCGAGGTAGACATTCAATTATAGTATGCTTTAATCAAAAATTGAAAACAATTCAACTTAAAATCAATTATG
>NW_018398023.1:16956-17036 GCF_002168275.2 Theobroma umbraticum | reverse complement strand
GCTATTTAAAACGAGTAATAAGCTTTTTGAAAGAATGGGTGACTCTAAACAGACTTTTCTTGTCAATGAATGCTTGTTTC
>NW_018398023.1:16835-16946 GCF_002168275.2 Theobroma umbraticum | reverse complement strand
CCAAGGTACACATTCAATTATAGTATGTTTTAATCAAAAAATTAAAATAATTTAAATTAAAATCAATTATGAGATTGAAAAACTATTTAAAGCGGGTAATAAGCCTTTTGA
>NW_018398023.1:16650-16825 GCF_002168275.2 Theobroma umbraticum | reverse complement strand
GACTATAAATGGACTTTTCTTCTCAATTAATGGCTTTTTGTGCACGTTTCTCGAGTTAGACATTTAATTATTATCTATTTTAAAGAAAAATAGAAAAAAATTCAACTTAAAATCAATGATAAGATTATAAAACTATTTAAAGCGGGTAATAAGGCTTTTGAAGGAATGGGTGACT
>NW_018398023.1:16388-16547 GCF_002168275.2 Theobroma umbraticum | reverse complement strand
AAAAAATGTAAAAACATTTAACTTAAAATCAATTATGAGATTATAAAACTATTTCAAGTGGGTAATAAGACTTTTCAAGGAAGGAGTGACTATAAATGGACTTTGTTTCTCAATGAATGGCTTTTATTTGCATGTTTCCCGAGACGGACATTCAATTAT
>NW_018398023.1:15815-16058 GCF_002168275.2 Theobroma umbraticum | reverse complement strand
AAAAAATTTGACTTAAAATCAATTATGAGATTATAAAACTATTTAAAGCGGGTATTAACGCTTTTGAAGGAATGAGTGACTATAAATGGACTTTTTTCTCAATTAATGGCTTTTTTGCACGCTTCTCGAGGTGGACATTCAATTATAGTTTGTTTTAACAAAAAATGGAAAAAATTGAACTTAAAATTAATAATGAGATTATAAAACCATCTAAAGTGAGTAATAAGCTTTTTGAAGGAATGG
>NW_018398023.1:15663-15805 GCF_002168275.2 Theobroma umbraticum | reverse complement strand
ATAGACTTTTCTTTTCAATAAATGGCTTTTTCTATACCTTTCATGAGGCAAGCTTTCAATTATAGTTTTAAAGAAAAATGTAAATAAAATTTAACTTAAAATCAATTATGAGATTATAAAACTATTAAAAGCGTGTAACAAG
>NW_018398023.1:15520-15653 GCF_002168275.2 Theobroma umbraticum | reverse complement strand
GAATGAGTGATTAAAATGGACTTTTTTCTCAATGAATGGCTTTTTTTACACCTTTCTCAAGGTAGACAATCAATTACATTCTATTTTAATAAAAAATGTAAAAAAATTCAACTTAAAATTAATTATGAGATTA
>NW_018398023.1:15107-15230 GCF_002168275.2 Theobroma umbraticum | reverse complement strand
GAATGAGTGACTTTAAATGGACTTTTCATATTAATGAATGCTTATTTCTTCATGTTTCTCGAGGTAGACAATCAATTATAATATGTTTTAATCAAAAATGTAAAAAAATTCAACTTAAAATCA
>NW_018398023.1:14580-14729 GCF_002168275.2 Theobroma umbraticum | reverse complement strand
TTTAAAGCGGGTAATAAGGCTTTTGAAAGAATGACTGACTATAAATGGACTTTTCTTCTCAATGATTGGCTTTTATTTGCATGTTTCCCGAGACGGACATTCAATTATAGTCTGTTTTAATAAAAAATGTAAAAAAATTCAACCTAAAA
>NW_018398023.1:14392-14566 GCF_002168275.2 Theobroma umbraticum | reverse complement strand
ATAAAACTATTTAAAGCGAGTAATAAGCCTTTTTAAGGAATGGGTAACTCTAAACGGACTTTTCTTGTCAATTAATGGATTTTTCTACACATTTATCGAGATAAACATTCAATTATTGTCTGTTTTAAAAAAAATTTAAAAAAATTCAATTATGAGATTATAAAATCATTTAAA
>NW_018398023.1:14184-14382 GCF_002168275.2 Theobroma umbraticum | reverse complement strand
AGGCTTTCGAAAGAATGGGTTACTAAAAATGGTTTTTTTTTCTCAATGAATGGCTTTTTCTATACCTTTCATGAGGCAAGCTTTCAATTATGATCCGTTTTAAAGAAAAATGTAAAAAAAATTGAACTTAAAATTAATTATGACATTATAAAACTATTTAAAACGGGTAATAAAGCTTTTGAAGGAATGAGTGACTAT
>NW_018398023.1:13848-14045 GCF_002168275.2 Theobroma umbraticum | reverse complement strand
AAAAATGTAAAAAATTCAACTTAAAATCAATTGTGAGATTATAAAACTATTTAAGGCAAGTAATAAACATTTTGAAGAAATAGATGACTCTAAATGGACTTTTCTTGTCAATCAGTGGCTTTTTCTACATGTTTCTCGAGATAAACTTTCAATTATTGTCTGTTTTAAAAAAAAAAGTAACAAAATTCAACTTAAAA
>NW_018398023.1:13763-13838 GCF_002168275.2 Theobroma umbraticum | reverse complement strand
GATTATAAAATCATTTAAATCGAGTAAAAATTTTTCTCCTCAATGAATGGTTTTTTCTATACCTTTCATGAGGCA
>NW_018398023.1:13661-13753 GCF_002168275.2 Theobroma umbraticum | reverse complement strand
TATGGTCTGTTTTAAAGAAAAATAAAAAAAAATTTAACTTAAAATCAATTATGAAATTATAAAACTATTTAAAGCGAATAATAAGCCTTTTG
>NW_018398023.1:13351-13500 GCF_002168275.2 Theobroma umbraticum | reverse complement strand
TATAGTCTATTTTCACAAAAAATGTAAAATAATTCAACTTAAAATCAATTATGAAATTATAAAACCGTTTAAAGCGAATAAAAAGTTTTTTGAAAGAATGGGTGACTCTAAATGGACTTTTCTTATCAAAGAATACTTGTTTCTTCATG
>NW_018398023.1:13172-13306 GCF_002168275.2 Theobroma umbraticum | reverse complement strand
CAATTATGAGATTATAAAACCATCTAAAGCGAGTAATAAGCTTTTTGAAGGAATGGGTGACTATAAATAGACTTTTATTTTCAATGAATGGCTTTTTCTATACCTTTCATGAGGTAAGCTTTCAATTATAGTCT
>NW_018398023.1:13006-13143 GCF_002168275.2 Theobroma umbraticum | reverse complement strand
TATTTAAAGCGGGTAATAAGGCTTTTGAAGGAATGAGTGACTATAAATAGACTTGTCTTCTCAATGACTGGCTTTTTTGCATATTTCTCAAGACAGAGATTCAACTATAGTATGTTTTAATTAAAAATATAAAAAAA
>NW_018398023.1:12564-12738 GCF_002168275.2 Theobroma umbraticum | reverse complement strand
TAAGCCTTTTGAAAGAATGGGTGACTATAAATGGACCTTTCTTCTCAATCAATGCTTTTTTTTGCACATTTCTTGAGTTAGACATTCAATTATTGTCTGTTTTAAAGAAAAATGTAAAACAAATTCAACTTAAAATCAATTATGAGATGATAAAATCATTTAAATCGAGTAATA
>NW_018398023.1:12188-12303 GCF_002168275.2 Theobroma umbraticum | reverse complement strand
CAAGGCTTTTGAAGTAATTAGTGACTATAAATAGACTTTTCTTCTCAATGAATGACTTTTTCTACATGTTTCCCGAGATAGACAATCACTTATAGTGTGTTTTAATAAAAAAAAA
>NW_018398023.1:11833-11996 GCF_002168275.2 Theobroma umbraticum | reverse complement strand
TTTAAACCGAGTAATAAGGCTTTCGAAAGAATGGGTAACTAAAAATGGATTTTTTTTCTCAATGAATGACTTTTGCTATACCTTTCGTGAGGCAGGCTTTCAATTATAATTTGTTTTAAAGAAAAATGTAAAAACATTCAAATTTAAATCGATTATGAGATTA
>NW_018398023.1:11685-11823 GCF_002168275.2 Theobroma umbraticum | reverse complement strand
TAAAGCGGGTAATAAGGCTTTTGAAGGAATGTGTGACTATAAATGGACTTTTCTTCTCATTGACAGGCTGTTTTTGCACATTTGCCAAGGTAGGTATTTAATTATAATTTGTTTGAATAAAAAATATAAAAAAATTCA
>NW_018398023.1:11501-11675 GCF_002168275.2 Theobroma umbraticum | reverse complement strand
AATTATGAGATTATAAAACCATTAAATGCTGGTAACAAGCCTTTTGAAGGAATGAGCAACTATAAATGGACTTTTCCTCTTAATAAATGATTTTTTTTGCACGTTTCGTAAGGTAGAGAATCAATTATAGTCTATTTTAATAAAAAATATAAAAAAATACAACTTAAAATCAAT
>NW_018398023.1:11278-11401 GCF_002168275.2 Theobroma umbraticum | reverse complement strand
GGTGACTATAAATAGACTTTTCTTCTCAATTAATGGTATTTTCTACACGTTTCTCGAGATAGACATTAAATTATTATCTGTTTTAAAGAAAAATGTAAACAAATTTAACTTAAAATCAATTAT
>NW_018398023.1:10945-11268 GCF_002168275.2 Theobroma umbraticum | reverse complement strand
AATCATTTAAACCGAGTAATAAGAGTTTTGAAAGAATGAGTGACTAAAAATGGATTTTTTTTCTCAATGAATCGCTTTTTCTATACCTTTTGTCTGGCAGGCTATTAATTATAGTATGTTTTAAAGAAAAATATAAAAACAATTGACTTAAAATCAATTATGAGATTATAAAACTATTTAAAGCGGGTATTAAGGCTTTTGAAGGAATGAGTGACTATAAATGGACTTGTTTTTTCAATGAATGGCTTTTTTACATGTTTCTCGAGGTGGACATTTAATTATAGTTTGTTTTAACAAAAAATGTAAAAAAATTCAACTTAAAA
>NW_018398023.1:10643-10783 GCF_002168275.2 Theobroma umbraticum | reverse complement strand
AATAAGGCTTTTGAAGGAATGAGTGGCTATAAATGGACTTTTCTTTTCAATGAACAGGCTTGTTTTACATGTTTCCCAAGGCAAGTATTCAATTATAGTCTGTTTTAATAAAAAATATAAAAAAATTCAATTTAAAATCA
>NW_018398023.1:10204-10460 GCF_002168275.2 Theobroma umbraticum | reverse complement strand
GTGACTCTAAATAAGCTTTTCTTGTCAATGAATGCTTGTTTCTTCACATTTCTCAAGCCATACATTCAATTATAGTCTGTTGTAACAAAAAAAAGTAAAAAAATTCAACTTAAAATTAATTATGAGATTATGAAACTATTTATAGCGAGTAATAAGCCTTTTAAAGGAATAGGTGACTTTAAATGGACTTTTCTTATTAATTAATGCTTGTTTCTTCACGTTTCTCAAGGTAGACATTCAATTATAGTATGTTTTA
>NW_018398023.1:9984-10104 GCF_002168275.2 Theobroma umbraticum | reverse complement strand
ATAAGCCTTTTGAAGGAATGGGTAACTCTAAAAGTACTTTTCTTGTCAATTAATTGCTTTTTCTATACATTTGTCGAGATAAACATTCAATTATTGTCTGTTTTAAAAAAAATTTAAAAA
>NW_018398023.1:9845-9965 GCF_002168275.2 Theobroma umbraticum | reverse complement strand
TATGAGATTATAAAATCATTTAAACCGAGTAATAAGGCTTTCGAAAGAATGGTTTACTAAAAATGAATTTTTTTTCTCAATGAATGACTTTTTCTATACCTTTCGTGAGGCAGGCTTTCA
>NW_018398023.1:9274-9413 GCF_002168275.2 Theobroma umbraticum | reverse complement strand
CAACTTAAAATCAATTACGAGATTATAAAACCGTTTAAAGGGAATAAAAAGTTTTTTTGAAGGAATGAGTGACTCTAAATGGACATTTCTTATCAAAGAATACTTGTTTCTTCATGTTTCTCAAGGTAGACATTCGATT
>NW_018398023.1:8938-9124 GCF_002168275.2 Theobroma umbraticum | reverse complement strand
TGTAAAAAAATTTAACTTAAAATCAATTATGCGATTATAAAACTATTTAAAGCGGGTAATAAGGCTTTTGAAGGAATAAGCGACTATAAATAGACTTTTCTTCTCAATGACTGGCTTTTTTGCACGTTTCTTAAGACAGACATTCAATTATAGTCTGTTTTAACAAAAATGTAAAAAATTTCAACT
>NW_018398023.1:8414-8641 GCF_002168275.2 Theobroma umbraticum | reverse complement strand
GACTCTAAATGAACTTTTCTTGTCAATGAATGCTTGTTTCTTCACGTTTCTCAATGAATGCTTACCTGAGGCAAGCTTTCAATTATAGTTTGTTTTAAAAAAAATGTAAAAAAATTAAATTTAAAATCATTTATGAGATTATAAAACTTTTTAAAGCGGGTAACAAAGCTTTTAAAGTAATTAGTGACTATAAATTGACTTTTCTTCTCAATGAATGGCTTTTTCTG
>NW_018398023.1:8141-8331 GCF_002168275.2 Theobroma umbraticum | reverse complement strand
CGAGTAATAAGCCTTTTGAAGGAATGGGTGACTCTAAATAGACTTTTCTTGTTATTTAATGGCTTTTTTTGCACGTTTATCGAGATAGACATTCAATTATTGTCTGTTTTAAAAAAAAATATAACAAAATTCAACCTAAAATCAATTATGAGATTATAAAATTATTTAAACCGAGTAATAAGGCTTTCGA
>NW_018398023.1:7909-8027 GCF_002168275.2 Theobroma umbraticum | reverse complement strand
AATAAGGCTTTTGATGGAATGAGTGACTATAAATGGACTTTTCTTCTCAATGACAGGCTTTTTATGCACATTTCCCAAGGTAGGTATTCAATTATAGTTTGTTTGAACAAAAAATACA
>NW_018398023.1:7715-7809 GCF_002168275.2 Theobroma umbraticum | reverse complement strand
TGATTTTAAGTTGAATTTTTTTACATTTTTTATTAAAACAGACTATAAGTGATTATCTATCTCAGAAAACATGCAGAAAAAGCCATTCATTGAG
>NW_018398023.1:7496-7705 GCF_002168275.2 Theobroma umbraticum | reverse complement strand
TATTTATAGTCACTAATTACTTCAAAAGCTTTGTTACCCGTTTTAAAAAGTTTTATAATCTCATATATGATTTTAAGTTTTATTGTTTTAAATTTTTCTTTAAAACAAACTATAATTGAAAGCTTGCCTCAAGTAAGGTGTAGAAAAAGTCATTGATTGAGAAGAAAAATCTATTTTTAGTCACTCATTCTTTCGAAAGCCTTATTACT
>NW_018398023.1:7246-7406 GCF_002168275.2 Theobroma umbraticum | reverse complement strand
GTTGAATTTTTTTTACATTTTTCTTTAAAATAGACAATAATTGAATGTCTAACTCGAGAAACGTGCAAAAAAAGCCATTGATTGATAAGAAAGGTCCATTTATAGCCACCCATTCTTTTAAAAAGCTTATTACTCGCTTTAAATAGTTTTATAATCTCAT
>NW_018398023.1:6790-6922 GCF_002168275.2 Theobroma umbraticum | reverse complement strand
TTGATTTTAAGTTGAAATTTTTTACATTTTTGTTAAAACAGACTATAATTGAATATCTGTCTTGAGAAACGTGCAAAAAAAACCAGTCATTGAGAAGAAAAGTCTATTTATAGTCATTCATTCCTTTAAAAG
>NW_018398023.1:6166-6322 GCF_002168275.2 Theobroma umbraticum | reverse complement strand
AAGTTGAATTATTTTACATTTTTTGTGAAAATAGACTATAAGTGATTGTCTACCCAGGAAAACTTACAGAAAAAGGCATTCATTTAGAAGAGAAATCCATTTTAGTCACCCATTCCTTCAAAAGGCTTATTACTCGCTTTAAATAGTTTTATAATC
>NW_018398023.1:5590-5912 GCF_002168275.2 Theobroma umbraticum | reverse complement strand
ATAATTGAATGTTTATCTAGAGAAACATGTAGAAAAAGCCACTAATTGACAAGAAAAGTCCATTTAGAGTCACCTATTTATTCAAAAGGCTTATTACTTGCCTTAAATAGTTTAATAATCTCATAATTGATTTTAAGTTAAATTTTTTACATTTTCTGTTAAAACAGACTATAATTGAATGTCCACCTCGAGAGACGTGTAAACAAAGCCATTCATTGAGAAAAAATATCCTTTTATAGTCACTCATTCCTTCAAAAGCTTTATTACCTGTTTTAAATAGTTTTATAATCTCATAATTGATTTTAAGTTGAATTTTTTTACA
>NW_018398023.1:5381-5511 GCF_002168275.2 Theobroma umbraticum | reverse complement strand
TAAATGATTTTATAATCTCATAATTAATTTTAAGTTGAATTTTTTTAAAACAGACAATAATTGAATGTTTATCTCAACAAATGTGTAGAAAAACCCATTAATTGACAAGAAAAGTCCGTTTAGATTTACC
>NW_018398023.1:5185-5281 GCF_002168275.2 Theobroma umbraticum | reverse complement strand
CTTGTCAATTAATGGGTTTTTCTACACATTTGTCGAGATAAACATTCAATTATTGTCTGTTTTAAAAAAATTCAACTTAAAATCAATTATGAGATT
>NW_018398023.1:5024-5175 GCF_002168275.2 Theobroma umbraticum | reverse complement strand
TTAAACCGAGTAATAAAGCTTTCGAAAAAATGGGTTTCTAAAAATGGATTTTTTTTCTCAATGAATGGCGTTTTCTATACCTTTCATGAGGCAGGCTTTCAATTATGGTCCGTTTTAAAGAAAAATGTAAAAATATTCAACTTAAAATCAA
>NW_018398023.1:4771-5014 GCF_002168275.2 Theobroma umbraticum | reverse complement strand
ATAAAACTATTTAAAACGGGTAATAAAACTTTTGAAAGATTGAGTGACTATAAATGGATATATTTTTTCTCAATGAATGGCTTTGTTTACACGTTTCTCGAGGTGTACATTCAATTATAGTCTGTTTTAACAAAAAATATAAAAAATTGAACTTAAAATCAATTATGAGATTATAAAACTATTTAAGGCAAGTAATAACCCTTTTGAAGAAATAGGTGACTCTAAATGGACTTTTCTTATCAA
>NW_018398023.1:4264-4591 GCF_002168275.2 Theobroma umbraticum | reverse complement strand
TGACTAAAAAAATTTTTCTCCTCAATGAATGGTTTTTTCTATACCTTTCTTGAGACAGGCTTTCATTTATGCTCTGTTTTAAAGAAAAATAAAAAAAAATTTAACTTAAAATCAATTATGAGAACTTAAAATCAATTATGAGGTTATAAAATCATTTTAATCGAGTAATAAGTCTTTCGAAAAAATGGGTGACTAAAAAAAAATTTTTCCTCAATGAATGCTTTTTTCTATACCTTTCATGAGACAGGCTTTCATTTATGGTCTGTTTTAAAGAAAAATACAAAAAAATTTAACTTAAAATCAATTATGAGATTATAAAACCATTTA
>NW_018398023.1:3796-3918 GCF_002168275.2 Theobroma umbraticum | reverse complement strand
ATAAATAGACTTTTCTTCTCAATGATAGCTTTTTCTATACCTTTCATGAGGCAACCTTTCAATTATACTCTGTTTTAAAGAAAAATGTAAAAAAATTTAACTTAAAATCAATTATGAGATTA
>NW_018398023.1:3435-3636 GCF_002168275.2 Theobroma umbraticum | reverse complement strand
TCAACTTAAAATTAATTATGGGATTATAAAACCATTTAAACCGAGTAATAAGGCTTTCGAAGGAATGAGTGACTCTAAATGGACATTTCTTTCCAATGAATGCTTGTTTCTTCATGTTTCTCAAGTAGACATTCAATTACAGTATGCTTTAATGAAAAATGTAAAAAAATTCAACTTAATATCAATTATGAGATTATAAAA
>NW_018398023.1:2974-3087 GCF_002168275.2 Theobroma umbraticum | reverse complement strand
AGATGATAAAATCATTTAAATCGAGTAATAAGGCTTTCGAAAGAATGAGTGACTGAAAATAGATTTTTCTTCTCAATGAATGGCTTTTTCTACATCTTACCTGAGGCAAGCTT
>NW_018398023.1:2790-2964 GCF_002168275.2 Theobroma umbraticum | reverse complement strand
TCTGTTTTAAAGAAAAATGTAAAAAAATAAAACTTAAAATCATTTATGAGATTATAAAACTTTTTAAAGCGGGTAAGAAAACTTTTGAAGTAATTAGTTACTATAAATAGACTTTTCTTCTCAATGAATGGCTTTTTCTTCATGTTTCCCGAGATAGAGAATCACTTATAGTCT
>NW_018398023.1:2568-2690 GCF_002168275.2 Theobroma umbraticum | reverse complement strand
TAATTGATTTTAAGTTGAAATTTCTTACATTTTTTGTTAAAACAAACTATAATTCAATGTCTGTCTTGAGAAACGTGCAAAAAAGCTAGTCATTGAGAAGAAAAGTCTATTTATAGTCACTC
>NW_018398023.1:1746-1960 GCF_002168275.2 Theobroma umbraticum | reverse complement strand
TCGAAAGCCTTATTACTCGATTTAAATGATTTTATAATCTCATAATTGATTTTAGGTTGAGTTTTGTTGCTTTTCTCTTTAAAACAGACAATAATTGAATGTTTATCTTGAGAAACATGTAGAAAAAGCCACTAATTGACAAGAAAAGTCCATTTAGAATCACCTATTTATTCAAAAGGCTTATTACTTGCCTTAAATAGTTTTATAATCTCAT
>NW_018398023.1:1483-1619 GCF_002168275.2 Theobroma umbraticum | reverse complement strand
TATAATCTCATAATTGATTTTAAGTTGAATTTTTTTACATTTTTCTTTAAAACGAACCATAATTGAAAGCCTGACTCATGAGAGGTATAGAAAAAGCCATTCATTGAGAAAAAAAATCTATTTTTAGTAACCTATT
>NW_018398023.1:1293-1425 GCF_002168275.2 Theobroma umbraticum | reverse complement strand
AACCCATTAATTGACAAGAAAAGTCCGTTTAGATTTACCCATTCCTTCAAAAGGTTTATTACTCGTTTTAAATACTTGTATAATCTCATAATTAATTTTAAGTTGAATTTTTTTATACATTTTTTTAAATAG
>NW_018398023.1:945-1084 GCF_002168275.2 Theobroma umbraticum | reverse complement strand
TAGTCACTCATTCCTTCAAAAGCTTTATTACCCGCTTTAAATAGTTTTATAATCACATAATTGATTTTAAGCTAAATTTTTTTCTATTTTTCTTTAAAACAGATAATAATTGAATGTCTAACTTGAGAAACGTGCAGAA
>NW_018398023.1:815-913 GCF_002168275.2 Theobroma umbraticum | reverse complement strand
TTTTGATTAAAACATACTATAATTGAATGTGTACCTTGGGAAACGTGAAGAAACCAGCATGCATTGATAAGAAAAGTCCATTTAGAGTCACCCATTCT
>NW_018398023.1:710-805 GCF_002168275.2 Theobroma umbraticum | reverse complement strand
TTGTTGCTCGCTTTAAATGGCTTTATAATCTCATAATTTACTTTAAGTTGAATTTGTTTTACATTTTTGATTAAAACATACTATAATTGAATGTC
>NW_018398023.1:0-133 GCF_002168275.2 Theobroma umbraticum | reverse complement strand
TTTAAGTTGAATTTTTTTATATTTTTTATTAAAACAAACTATAATTGAATACCTTCCTTGGGAAACGTGTAAAAAAAGTCTGTTCATTGTGAAAAAATATCCATTTATAGCTACCCATTCCTTCAAAAGTATT
>NW_018398022.1:902-1042 GCF_002168275.2 Theobroma umbraticum | reverse complement strand
CTCGCTTTAAATGATTTTATAATCTCATAGTTGATTTTAAGTTGAATTTTTTAAAAGTTTTTATTAAAACAGACTATAATTGAATGTCTACCTTGAGAAACGTGATGGAACAAGCATCCATTGACAAGAAAAGTCTTTTT
>NW_018398022.1:811-892 GCF_002168275.2 Theobroma umbraticum | reverse complement strand
ATTCCTTAAAAAGGCTTATTACTCACTTTAAATGGTTTTACAATTTCATATTTGATTTTAAGTTGAATTTTTTTACATTTT
>NW_018398022.1:122-293 GCF_002168275.2 Theobroma umbraticum | reverse complement strand
GCATTCATTGATAAGAAAAGTCCATTTATAGCCACCCATTTCTTAAAAAGGCTTATTACACGCTTTAAATGTTTTTATAATCTCATAATTGATTTTAAGTTTAACTGTTTTACATTTTTGATTAAAATAGAGTGTAATTGAATGTCTACCTTAAGAAACATGAAGAAACAA
>NW_018398022.1:0-112 GCF_002168275.2 Theobroma umbraticum | reverse complement strand
ATAAGAAAAGTCCATTTATAGCCACCCATTCCTTTAAAAGACCTATTACTCGCTTTAAATAATTTTATAAACTCATAATTGATTTTAAGTTGAATTTTTTTACATTTTTGAT
>NW_018398021.1:1727-1843 GCF_002168275.2 Theobroma umbraticum | reverse complement strand
ATTGGTTTTAAGTTGATTTTTTTTATAATTTTTATAAAAACATATTATAATTGAACGTCTGCCTCTAGAAACCTAAACAAAAAGATTTACATTGGCAAGAGAAGTCCATTTATAGT
>NW_018398021.1:1220-1405 GCF_002168275.2 Theobroma umbraticum | reverse complement strand
AGTTTTAGGCTAAAATGTTTTATATTTTTTATTAAAACAAATTATAATTGAATGCTTGCCTTGAGAAACGTAAAGAAAAATATATCCATTGGCGAGAAAAGTCCATGTATAGTCACCCATACCTTCGAAAACCTTATTACTCGCTTTAAATTGTTTTTTAATCTCATACTAATTTTTAAGTTGAA
>NW_018398021.1:661-801 GCF_002168275.2 Theobroma umbraticum | reverse complement strand
AATTTGAATTTTTTTATATTTTTAATTAAAACAGATTATAATTAAATGTTTACCCCAAGAAACGTGAAGAAAAAGATATCAATTGATAAGAAAAGTCTATTTATAGTCACCTATGCCTTCAAAAGCCTTATTACTCGCTT
>NW_018398021.1:235-441 GCF_002168275.2 Theobroma umbraticum | reverse complement strand
TTTTTTATAATATTTTATTAAAATATATTATAATTGAATGTCTACCTCGAGTAATGTGAAAAGAAAGATATCTATTGGCAAGAAAAGCCCATTTATAGTCACCCATGCCTTTAAAAGCCTTATTACTTGCTTTAATTGATTTTATAACCTAATACTTGATTTTAATTTGAATTTTTTTATAATTTTATTAAAACATATTATAATTG
>NW_018398021.1:148-225 GCF_002168275.2 Theobroma umbraticum | reverse complement strand
TTGAGAAATATGAAGAAAAAGATATCCATTGGCAAAAAAGGTTCATTTATAGTCACCCATGCCTTCGAAAGCCTTAT
>NW_018398021.1:0-138 GCF_002168275.2 Theobroma umbraticum | reverse complement strand
AAATAGTTTTTTAATCTCATAATTGGTTTTCAGTTGAAGTTTTCTATATTTTTTTATTAATACAAATTATAATTAAATGTCTAGCTCAAAAAATGTAATGAAAATGATATCCATTAGCGGGATAAGTCCATATATAAT
>NW_018398020.1:10579-10726 GCF_002168275.2 Theobroma umbraticum | reverse complement strand
ATCTTTTTACATTTTTGGTTAAAAAAGGCTACAATTGAATGTCTGCCTTGGGAACATGAAGCAAAAGCTAACCATTGGCACGAAAAGTCCATTTGTAGTCACTCAAGTCTTCGAAAGCGTTATTACTTCGTTTAAATGGTTTTATAA
>NW_018398020.1:10373-10569 GCF_002168275.2 Theobroma umbraticum | reverse complement strand
ATTTTTAAGTTGAGCATTTTTACATTTTTGGTTAAAAAAAACTAGAATTGAAAGTCTACCTAAAGAAACATGAAAAAAATGCATTCATTGGCAAAAAAAGTCCATTTATAGTGACCCATACCGTCAAAAGCCTTATTGCACTCTTTAAATGGTTTTATGATGTCATAATTGATTTTAAGTTGAATCTTTTCACATT
>NW_018398020.1:10231-10358 GCF_002168275.2 Theobroma umbraticum | reverse complement strand
TTATAATAGAATTTCTACCTCGACAAACATGAAGAAAAGGTATTCATCAGCAAGAAAAGTCCGTTTATAGTAACCCATTCCTCTAAAAGCCTTATTACTCACTTTAAATGGTTTTATGATGTCATAA
>NW_018398020.1:9914-10032 GCF_002168275.2 Theobroma umbraticum | reverse complement strand
TTCCTTTAAAAGCCTTATTACTCACTTTAAATGGTTTTATGACGTCATAATTGATTTTAAGTTAAATTTTTTCACATTTTTGGTTAAAAAATGCTACAATTGAATGTCTTCCTTGGAG
>NW_018398020.1:9206-9453 GCF_002168275.2 Theobroma umbraticum | reverse complement strand
AGTTGAGTATTTTTACATTTTCGGTTAAAACAGGCTAGAATTGAATGCCTACCTTAAGAAACATGAAGAAAAAAGTATTCATTTGCAAGAAAAGTCCATTTATAGCCACCCATACCTTCAAAAGTCTTATTGCTTGCTTTAAATGGTTTTATGATGTCATAATTGATTTTAGGTTAGATCTTTTCGCATTTTTAGTTAAAATAGATTATAATTGCATGTCTATTTTGAGAAACATGAAGAAAAGGTA
>NW_018398020.1:8970-9196 GCF_002168275.2 Theobroma umbraticum | reverse complement strand
AGAAAAGTCTATTTATAGTCATCCTTTCCTTCAAAAGTCTTATTACTCACTTTAAATGGTTTTATAATCTCAAAATTCATTTTAATTTCAATCTTTTTACATTTTTGGTCAAAAAATGCACAATTGAATGTCTACCTTGGGAAAGCAAAGCAAAAGCCAACCATTAGCCCGTAAAGTCCATTTATAGTCACTCAAGCCTTCGAAAGCCTCAATACTAAGTTTAAAT
>NW_018398020.1:8812-8944 GCF_002168275.2 Theobroma umbraticum | reverse complement strand
AAGTTGAGTAGTTTTACATTTTTGGTTAAAACAGACTAGAATTGAATGTCTACCATAAGAAACATAAAGAAAAAGGCCTTCATTGGTAAGAAAAGTCCATTTATTGTCACCCATACCTTCAAAAGCCTTATT
>NW_018398020.1:8636-8802 GCF_002168275.2 Theobroma umbraticum | reverse complement strand
AATGGTTTTATGATGTCATAATTGATTTGAAGTTAGATCTTTTCATATATTTGGTAAAAATAGATTATAATTGAATGCCTACCTCAAAAAACATGAAAAAAGTTATTTATAAGCAAGAAATGTCCATTTATAGTCACCCATTCCTTCAAAAGCCTTATTACTCACT
>NW_018398020.1:8356-8536 GCF_002168275.2 Theobroma umbraticum | reverse complement strand
TGTAAAACTACTCAACTTAAAAACAATTATTGGTTTATAAAACCATTTAAACTTTGTATAGAAGCTTTCGAAGGCTTGAGTGACTATAAATGGACTTTTCGGGCTAATGGTTGGCTGTTGCTTTGATTTCCCCAAGGCAGACATTCAATTGTGCATTTTTTAACCAAAAATGTAAAAAGA
>NW_018398020.1:7129-7968 GCF_002168275.2 Theobroma umbraticum | reverse complement strand
TTTCTTGCCAATGAATGCTTTTTTCTTCACGTTTCTTAAGGTAGGCATTCAATTCTAGTCTGTTTTAACCAAAAATGTAAAAATACTCAATTTAAAAATATTTTTTAGTTTATAAAACTATTTAAACCAAGTAATAATGGTTTTGAAGGCTTGAGTACCTACAAATGAACTTTTCATGCCAATGGTTGGTTTTTACTTCACTTTCCCCAAAAAAGACATTCAATTGTAGCCTTTTTTAACCAAAAATATGAAAAAATTCAACTTAAAATCAATTATGACATCATAAAACCATTTAAAGTGAGTAATAAGGCTTTTAAATGAATGAGTGACTATAAATAAACTTTTCTTGCTGATGAATACCTTTTCTTCATGTTTCTCGAGGTAGACATTCTATTATAATCTGTTTTAACTAAAAATGTGAAAAGATTCGATTTAAAATCAATTATGACATCATAAAACCATTCACAGCGAGCAATAAGGCTTTTGAAGGTATGGGTGACCATAAATGGACTTTTTTTACCAATGAATGCTTTTTTTTCATGTTTCTTGAGGTAGACTTTCAACTCTAGTCTTTTTTAACCAAGAATGTAAAAATGCTCAACTTAAAAACAATTATTAGTTTATAAAACCATTTAAACGAAGTAATAACGCTTTCGAAGGCTTGAGTGACTACAAATGGACTTTTCATGCCAATGGTTGGCTTTTGCTTCACGTTCACCAAGGCAGACATTCAATTGTAGCATTTTTTAACAAAAAATGTAAAAAGATTCAACTTAAAATCAATCTTGAGATTATTAAACCATTTAAAGTGAGTAATAAGGCTTTTGAAGGAATGGGTG
>NW_018398020.1:6850-7029 GCF_002168275.2 Theobroma umbraticum | reverse complement strand
ATTATTAGTTTATAAAACCATATAAACCAAGAAATAAGGCTTTCGAAGACTTGAGTGATTACAAATGGACTTTTTGTACTAATGGTTGGCTTTTGCTTCACATTCCCCAAGGTAGAAATTCAATTGTAGCCTTTTTTAACCAAAAATGTAAAAAAGATTCAACTTAAAATCAATTTTGA
>NW_018398020.1:6675-6772 GCF_002168275.2 Theobroma umbraticum | reverse complement strand
ATAACTTTTTTCATGTTTCTTGAGGTAGGCATTTAATTATAATCTGTTTTAACTAAATATGTCAAAATTTCAACTTAAAATCAATTATGACATCATA
>NW_018398020.1:6579-6665 GCF_002168275.2 Theobroma umbraticum | reverse complement strand
AAGCTAGCAATAAAGCTTTTGAAGGTATGGGTGACCATAAATGGAATTTTCTTGCCAATAAATGTATTTTTCTTCATATTTCTTGA
>NW_018398020.1:6380-6569 GCF_002168275.2 Theobroma umbraticum | reverse complement strand
CAATTCTAGTCTGTTTTAACCAAAAATGTAGAAATACTGAACTTAAAAACAATTATTAGTTTATAAAACCATATAAACCAAGTAATAAAGTTTTCGAAGGCTTGAGTGATTTCAAATGGACTTTTCGTACCAATGGTTGGCTTTTGCTTCACGTTCCCCAAGGTAGAGATTCAATTGTAGCCTTTTTTA
>NW_018398020.1:4338-6096 GCF_002168275.2 Theobroma umbraticum | reverse complement strand
CGAGCAATAAGGCTTTTGAAGGTATGGGTGACAATAAATGGACTTTTCTTGCCAGTGAAGGCCTTTGTCTTCATGTTTCCTGTGGTAGACATTCAATTCTAGTCTGTTTTAACCAAAAATATAAAGCTACTCAACTTAAAAACAATTATTGGTTTATAAAACCATTTAAACTTAGTATTAAGGCTTTCGAAGGCTTAAGTGACTATAAATAAACTTTTCGGTCTAATGGTTGGCTTTTGCTTTGCTTACCCCCAGGCAGACATTCAATTGTGCATTTTTTAACCAAAAATGTAAAAAGATTGAACTTAAAATGAATTTTGAGATTATAAAACCATTTAAAGTGAGTAATAAGTCTTTTAAAGGAATGGATAACTATAAATAGACTTTTCTAGCTGATGAATACCATTTCTTCATGTTTCTCAAAGTAGACATGCAATTATAATCTATTTTAACTAAAAATGTGAAAAGATCCAACTTAAAATCAATTATGACATCATAAAACCATTTAAAGCAAGCAATAAGGCTTTTGAAGGTATGGGTGGCTATAAATGGACTTTTCTTTCCAATGAATTCTTTTTTCTTCATGTTTCTTGAGGTAGGCATTCAATTCTAGTATGTTTTAACTGAAAATGTAAAAATACTTAACTTAAAAACATTTTTTAGTTTATAAAACTATTTAAACCAAGTAATAAGGCTTTCGAAGGCTTGAGTACCTACAAATGAACTTTTCATACCAATGGTTGGCTTTTGCTTCACTTTCTCCAAGGAAGACATTCAATTGTAGCCTTTTTTAACTAAAAATGTGAAAAAATTCAACTTAAAATCAATTATGACATCATAAAACTATTTAAAGTGAGTAATAAGGCTTTTAAAGGAAGGGGTGACTAAAAATGAACCTTTCTAGCTGATGAATACCTTTTCCTCAAGTTTCTCGAGGTAGACATTCTATTATAATTTGTTTTAACCAAAAATGCGAAAAGATTCAACTGAAAATCAATTATGACATCATAAAACTATTTAAAGAGAGCAATAAGGCTTTTGACGGTATGGGTGACTATAAATGGATTTTTTTTGCCAATGAATGCTTTTTTTTTCATGTTTTTTTAGGTAGACTTTCAATTCTTATTTTTTTTAACCAAAAATGTAAAAATGCTCAACTTAAAAACAATTATTAGTTAATAAAACCATTTAAACGAAGTAATAACGCTTTTGAAGGTTTGAGTGACTACAAATGGACTTTTCATGCTAATGGTTGGCTTTTGCTTCACGTTCACCAAGGCAGACATTCAATTGTAGCCTTTTTTAAGAAAAAATGTAAAAATATTCAACTTAAAATCAAGTTTGAGATTATTAAACCATTTAAAGTGAGTAATAAGGCTTTTGAAGAAATGGGTGACAATAAATTGAATTTTCTTGCTGATGACTGCCTTTTCCTCATGTTTCTTGAGGTAGACATACAATTATAGTCTGTTTTAATTAAAAAAGTGAAAAGATCTAACTTAAAATCAAATATGACATCATCAAACTATTTAAAGCGAGCAATAAGACATTTAAAGGTATGGGTGAATATAAATAGACTTTTCTTGCCAATGAATGCCTTTTTCTTCATGTCTCTTGAGGTAGACATTCAATTCTAGTCTGTTTTGACCAAAAATGTGAAAAATACTCAAGTTAAAAACAATTATTAGTTTATAAAACCATTTAAATGAAGTAATAATGCTTTCAAAGGCTTGAGTGACTATAAATGGACTTTTCATG
>NW_018398020.1:3745-3898 GCF_002168275.2 Theobroma umbraticum | reverse complement strand
TTTCTTGCCAATGAATGCCTTTTTCTTCATGTTTGTTGAGGTAGACATTCAATTCTAGTCTGTTTTAACTAAAAATGTAAAAATACTGAACTTAAAAATAATTATTAGTTTATAAAAGCATTTAAACCAAGTAATAAGGCTTTCGAAGGCTTG
>NW_018398020.1:3479-3594 GCF_002168275.2 Theobroma umbraticum | reverse complement strand
TAAAGTAAGTAATAAGGCTTTTGAAGGAATGGGTGACTATAAATGGCCTTTCCAGCCGATAAGTACCTTTTCTTCATGTTTCTCGAGGTAGACATTCAATTATAATCTATTTTAA
>NW_018398020.1:3125-3286 GCF_002168275.2 Theobroma umbraticum | reverse complement strand
TTTAAACTAAGTAATAAGGCTTTCGAAGGCTTGAGTTACTACAAATAGACTTTTTGTGCCAATGGTTGACTTTTGCTTCACGTTCCCCAAGGCAGACATTCAATTGCATCCTTTTTTAACCAAAAATCTAAAAAGATTGAACTTAAAATAAATTTTGAGAT
>NW_018398020.1:2442-2580 GCF_002168275.2 Theobroma umbraticum | reverse complement strand
AGGCTTTTGAAGGAATGGATGACTATAAATAGACTTTTCTTCCTGATGAATACCATTTCTTCATGTTTCTTAAAGTAGATAGGGAATTATAATCTATTTTAACTAAAAATGTGAAAAGATCCAACTTAAAATCAATTA
>NW_018398020.1:2227-2405 GCF_002168275.2 Theobroma umbraticum | reverse complement strand
TGCCAATGAATGCTTTTTTCTTCATGTTTCTTAAGGTAGGCATTCAATTCTAGTTTGTTTTAACAAAAAATGTAAAAATACTCAACATACAAACATTTTTTAGTTTATAAAACTATTTAAACCCAGTAATAAGGCTTTCGAAGGATTGAGTACCTACAAATGAACTTTTCATGCCAAT
>NW_018398020.1:1585-1724 GCF_002168275.2 Theobroma umbraticum | reverse complement strand
TGAGTGACTACAAATGGACTTTTCGTGCCAATGGTTGGCTTTTGCTTCATGTTCACCAAAGCAGACATTCAATTGTAGCCTTTTTTAACAAAAAATGTAAAAAGATTCAAGTTAAAATCAATTTTGAAATTATTAAACC
>NW_018398020.1:1486-1575 GCF_002168275.2 Theobroma umbraticum | reverse complement strand
AGTAATAAGGCTTTTGAAGGAATGGCTGACAATAAATTGAATTTTCTTGCTGATGAATACCTTTTCTTCATGTTTCTTGAGGTAGACAT
>NW_018398020.1:894-991 GCF_002168275.2 Theobroma umbraticum | reverse complement strand
GGTGACTATAAATGGCCTTTTCTTGCCGATGAGTACCTTTTCTTCATGTTTCTTAAGATAGACAATCAATTATAATCTGTTTTAACCAAAAATGTGA
>NW_018398020.1:714-884 GCF_002168275.2 Theobroma umbraticum | reverse complement strand
ACTTTTCTTACCAATGAGTACCTTGCCTTCAGGTTTCTCCCGGTAGATATTCAATTATAATCTGGTTTAACCAAAAATGTGAAAAGATCCAACTTAAAATTAATTATGACATCATGAAACCATTTAAAGTGAGTAATAAGGCTTTTGAAGGTATGGGTGACTATAAATGG
>NW_018398020.1:443-652 GCF_002168275.2 Theobroma umbraticum | reverse complement strand
TTTAACCAAAAATGTAAAAATACTAAACTTAAAAACAATTATTAGTTTATAAAAGCATTTAAACCAAGTAACAAGGCTTCCGAAGGCTTGAGTAACTGCAAATGGACTTTTTGTGCCAATGGTTGGCTTTTGCTTCATGTTCCCCAAGGCAGACGTTCAATTGTAGCCTTTTTTAACCAAAAATGTAAAAAGATTCAACTTAAAATCAA
>NW_018398020.1:105-217 GCF_002168275.2 Theobroma umbraticum | reverse complement strand
ACTTAAAATCAATTATGACATCATAAAACCATTTAAATCGAGCAATACGGGTTTTGAATGCTTTTTTCTTCATTTTTCTTAAGGTGGACATTCAATTCTAGTCTGTTTTAAC
>NW_018398020.1:0-95 GCF_002168275.2 Theobroma umbraticum | reverse complement strand
AAAATACTAAACTTAAAAACAATCATTAGGTTATAAAATCATTTAAACTAAGTAATAAGGCTTTTAAAGGCTTGTGTTACTACAAATAGACTTTT
>NW_018398019.1:12242-14144 GCF_002168275.2 Theobroma umbraticum | reverse complement strand
ATTATAATTTGTTTTAACTAAAAATGTAAAAAAATTCAACTTAAAATTAATTACTAGATTATAAAACTATTTAAAGCGAGTAATAAGGATTTAGAAGGCTTGAGTAACTATAAATTGACTTTTCATATCAGTAGATGGCTTTGGCTTCACATTTTCTAAGGTAGACATTTAATTACAATATATTTTAATAAAAAAGTATAAAAATACAACTTAAAATCAATTATGAGATTATAAAGCCTTTTCAAGTGAGTAATAAGGCTTTCGAAGCCTTGGGTGACTATAAATGGGCTTTTCTTACCAATGAATAACTTTTTCTTCATGTTTCTCAATGCAAACATTCAGTTGTAATCTGTTTTAACTAGAAATGTAAAAAAATTCAACTTAAAATCAATAATGAGATTATAAAACCATTTAAAGCTAATAATAAGGCTTTCAAAGGCTTGGGTGACTATCAATGGGCTTTTCTTGCCAATGAATGGATTTTTCTTCATGTTTCCTAAGGCAAAGATTCAATTATAATTGGTTTTAACAAAAAATGCAAAAAGCATTCAACTTAAAATCAATTATGAGATTCCAAAACCATTTAAAGTGAGTAGTAAGGCTTTTGAAGGAATAGGTGACTCTAATTGGACTTTTCTCGTCAATGAATGGCTTCTCTTTCATGTTTCCCAAGGTAAACACTCAATTATAATCTGTTTTAACTAAAAATGTAAAAAACGTCAAGTTAAAATGAATTATGAGTTAATAAAACTATTTAAAGCGAGTAATAAGGCTTTTGAAAGCTTGGGTGACAATAAATGGGCGTTTTTTACTAATGAATGGGTTTTTCTTCATGTTTCTAGAGGAAAACATTTAATTATAATATGTTTTAGATAAAAATGTAAAACAGTTCAACCTAAAATCAGTTATGAGATTATAAAACCATTTAAAGCGTGGAATAAGGCTTTCGAAGGCACGAGTGACTATAAATGTACTCTTCTTATCATTGAATGGCTTTCTCTTCATGTTTCTTAAGGTAAACAGTCAACTATAATCAGTTTAACCAAAAATATAAAAAAATTCAACCTAAAATCAATTATGGGAGTATAAAACCTTATGAAACAAGTAATAAGACTTTCAAAAGTTTGGGTAACTATAAATGAGCTTTTCCTGCAGAATGAATGAGCTTTTCTTCATGTTTCCCAAGGCAAACATTCAAGTATAATCTGTTTTAACAAAAAATGTAAAACAATTCAACCTAAAATCAATTATGAGATTATAAAACCATTTAAAGTGAGTAATAAGGCTTTTAAAGGCACGGGTCACTATAAATGGACTTTTCTTGTTAATGAATTACTTTTTCTACATGTTTTTCAAGGTAAACACTTAATTATAATATGTTTTAACTAAAAATGTAAGAAATTCAACCTAAAATCAATTATGAGATTATAAAACCAATTAAAGTGACTAATAAGGCTTTTGAAGGAATGGACGACTATAAATGGACTTTTCTTGCCAATGAATGACTTTTTCTTCAAGTTTCCTGAGGCAAACATTCAATTATAATCTGTTTTAACCAAAAATGTAAAAAAATTCAACTTAAAATCAATTATGAGATTATAAAACCATTTAAAGCGAGTAATAAGGCTTTTGAAGGTTTGAGTGATTATAAATGGACTTTTCATAATAATAGATGTCTTTTGCTACATGTTTCTTAAAGTAAACATTCAATTATAATATATTTTAATAAAAAAAGTAAAAACATTTAACTTAAAATCAATTATGAGATTGTAAAACCATACAAAGTGAGTAATAAGTCTTTCGAAGGCATGGGTGACTATAAATAGACTTTTTATCAATGAATGGCTTTTTCTTCACATTTCCTAAGGCACAGACCCAATTATAATATATTTTAACCAAAAA
>NW_018398019.1:11993-12232 GCF_002168275.2 Theobroma umbraticum | reverse complement strand
TTCAACTTAAAATCAATTATGAGATTATAAAATTATTTAAAACAAGTAATATGGCTTTGGAAGGCTTGAGTGACTATATATGGACTTTTCATATCAATAGATGGCTTTTGCTTCAAGTTTGTTAAGGTAGACATTTAATTTCAACATATTTTAACCAAAAAAGTAGAAAAATACAACTTAAAATCCATTATCAGATTATAAAACCATTTAAAGCGAGTAATAAAGCTTTCAAAGGCTTG
>NW_018398019.1:11851-11983 GCF_002168275.2 Theobroma umbraticum | reverse complement strand
AATGGACTTTTCTTGTCAATGAATGGCTTTTTCTTCATGTTTCTCAAACCAAACATTCAATTCTAATCTATTTTAACCAAAAATGTAAAACACATTCAACTTAAAATCAATTATGAGATTATAAAACTATTT
>NW_018398019.1:9957-11841 GCF_002168275.2 Theobroma umbraticum | reverse complement strand
ATAAGGCTTTCAAAGGTGTGGGTGACTATAAATGAGCTTTTCTTGTCAATGAATGGGTTTTCTTCACGTTTCTTGGGGAAAATATTTAATTATAATATGTTTTAACCAAATGTGTAAAACAATTCAAGCTAAAATCAGTTATGAGATTACAAAACTATTTAAAGTGAGTAATAAGGCTTTCAAAGGCGTGGCTGACTATAAATGTACTTTTCTTGTCATTGAATGGATTTATCTTTATGTTTCTCAAGGTAGACAGTCAATTATAATCTGTTTTAACTAAAAATATAAAAAAATTCAACCTAAAATCAATTACAGGAGTATAAAATCATATAAAGCAAGTAATAAGACATTTAAAGGCTTGGGTGCCTATAAATGGGCTTTTCTTGCAAATAAATGAGCTTTTCTTCATGTTTCCCCAAGTAAACATTCAAGTATAATTTTTTTAACCAAAAATATAAAAAAATTCAACCTAAAATCAATTATGAGATTATAAAATCATTTAGAGCGAGTAATAAGGCATTTAAAGGCATGGGTGACTATAAATGGTCTTTTCTTGTCCATGAATTATTTTTTCTTTACGTTTCTCGAGGTAGACACTTAATTGTAATCTATTTTAACCAAAAATGTAAGAAAATTCAACCTAAAATCAATTATGAGATTATAAAACTATTTAAAGTGACTAATAAGGTTTTTGAAGATATGAGTGACTATAAATGGATTTTTCTTACCAATGAATGGTTTTTTCTTCACATTTCCTAAGGTAAACATTCAATTATAATTTATTTTAACTAAAAAAGTAAAAAAATTCAATGTGAAATCAATTATGTGATTATAAAACTATTTAAAATGAATAATAAGTCTTCCGAAGGTTTGAGTGATTATAAATGGACTTTTCGTATCAAGGGATGGCTTTTGCTTCATGTTTCTCAAAGCAAACATTCAATTATAATATATTCTAATTCAAAAAGTAAAATAATTCAATTTAAAATCAATTATGAGATTGTAAAGCCATATAAATCGAGTAATAAGACTTTCAAAGGCATGGGTGACTATAAATGGACTTTTCTTGTCAATGAATGGTTTCTTCTTCACGTTTTTTGAGGTAGACACTCAATTATAATCTATTTTAACTAAAAAAGTAAGAAAATTCAACCTAAAATCAATTATGAGATTATAAAACCATTTAAAGCGAGTAATAAGGCGTTCGAAGGTTTGAGTGACTATAAATGAACTTTTCATATCAATAGATGGCTTTTGCTTCATATTCGTCAAGGCAGACATTTAATTACAGCATATTTTAATAAAAAAAGTAGAAAAATATAAATTAAAATTATTTATCAGATTATAAAACTATTTAAAGCGAGCAACAAGGCTTTTGAAGGTTTGGGTGATATAAATTGGCTTTTCTTGCCAATGAATGGCTTTTTGTTCATGTTTCTCAAACCAAAAATTCAATTTTAATCTATTTTAACTAAAAATATAAAAAACATTCAACTTAAAATCAATTATGAGATTATAAAATCATTTAAAGCGAATGATAAGGCTTTCGAAGGCTTGGGTGACTATAAATGGGCTTTTGTTGGCAATAAATGGGTTTTTCTTTATGTTTCCTAGGGCAAACATTCAATTTTAACCTGTTTTAATCAAAAAAGTAAAAAACATTCAACTTAAAATCAATTATGAGATTACAAAACTATTTAACGTGAGTAGTAAGGCTTTTGAAGGAACGGGTGACTATAATTAGACTTTTCTAGCCAATGAATGGCTTTTTCTTCATGTTTCTCAAGGCAAACATTCAATTATAATATGTTTAAACAAAAAATGTAAAAGCATTCAACTCAAAATCATATATGAGGTTATAAAACTATTTAAAGCAAGTAATAA
>NW_018398019.1:9287-9451 GCF_002168275.2 Theobroma umbraticum | reverse complement strand
ATAATAAGGCTTTCAAAAGTTTGGGTGACTATAAATGGGGTTTTCTTGGCAATGAATGGGTTTTTCTTTAGGTTTTCCTACGTAAACATTTAATTATAATATGTTTGAACCAAAAACATAAAAAAATTAAACCTAAAACCAATTATGAGATTATAAAACTATTT
>NW_018398019.1:8955-9277 GCF_002168275.2 Theobroma umbraticum | reverse complement strand
ATAAGGCTTTTGAAGGCATGGGTGACTATAATTGTACTTTTCTTTCCATTGAATGACTTTTCCTTCACATTTGTCAAGGTAGACAGTCAATTATAATATATTTTAACCAAAAATGTGAAAATATTCAATTGAAAATCAATTATGAGATTATTAAATCATATAAAGCGAGTAACAAGGCTTTCGAAGGCATGGGTGACTATAAACGGACTTTTATTGTCAACGATGGCTTTTTCTTCACATTTCTTAAGGCAGACACTCAATTATAATCTGCTTTAACCAAAAATGTAAAAATATTCAACTTAAAATTAATTATGAGATTATA
>NW_018398019.1:8649-8825 GCF_002168275.2 Theobroma umbraticum | reverse complement strand
AATTATAACCTCGTTTAACCAAAAATGTAAAACAATTCTAGTTAAAATCAATTATGAGGCTATAAAATCATTTAAAGCGAATAATATGGCTTTTGAAAGCTTGAGTGACTATAAATGGGCTTTTCTTGCCAGTGAATGGTTTTTCCTTCATGTTTTCAAGCTAAACATTCAATTAC
>NW_018398019.1:8475-8639 GCF_002168275.2 Theobroma umbraticum | reverse complement strand
AGATTATAAAACTATTTAAAGCGAGTAATAAGGCTTTCAAAGGTAAGGGTGACTATAAATAAACTCTTGTTATCAATGAATGGGGTTTCTTCACGTTTCTAGAGGTAGACATTGAACTATAATTTGTTTTAACCCAAAATGTGAAAAAATTCAACTTAAAATCG
>NW_018398019.1:8338-8465 GCF_002168275.2 Theobroma umbraticum | reverse complement strand
TATAAAAACATTTAAAGCTTGTAATAAGGATTTTGAAGGTTTGAGTGACTATGAGCAGACTTTTCATATTAATAGATGGGTTTTGCTTCATGTTTCCTAAGGTAAACATTCAATTATAATATATTTT
>NW_018398019.1:7933-8159 GCF_002168275.2 Theobroma umbraticum | reverse complement strand
TGTGAAGGCAGACAGTCAATTATAATCTGTTTTAACATAAAATGAAAAAATATTCAACTTAAAATCAATTATGAGATTATTAAATCATATAAAGCGAGTAATAAGGCTTTTGAAGTCATGGGTGACTATAAATGGACTTTTATTAGTAATGAATGGCTTTTTATTCATGTTTCTCGAGGTAGACACTAAATTATAATTTTTTTAATCAAAAATATTAAACAATTCA
>NW_018398019.1:5432-7923 GCF_002168275.2 Theobroma umbraticum | reverse complement strand
AATTATGAGATTATAAAACAATTTAAAGTGAGTAGTAAGGCTTTTGAAGGAATAGGTGACTGTAATTACACTTTTCTTGCCAATGAATTGCTTTTTCTTGATATTTTCTAAGGCAAACATTCAATTATAATCTATTTTAATGAACATTGTAAAAAAATTTAACTTAAAATCAATTCTGAGTTTATAAAACCATTTAAAACGAGTAATAAGGATTTTGAAGGCTTAAGTGACTATAAATGGGCTTTTGTTGCCAATGAATAGCTTTTTCTTCCTGTTTACTGAGGCAGAGATTTCATTATAATCTGTTTTAATAAAAAATATAAAAAAATTCAACTTAAAATCCATTATGAGATTATAAAACCATTTAAAGCTAGTAATAAGTCTTTCGAAAGCTTGGGTGACTATAAATGGGCTTTTCTTGCTAATGAATTCATTTTTCTTCAAGTTTCTGAAGGCAAACATTCAATTATAATCTGTTTTAACCAAAAATGTAAAAAAATTAAATCTAAAATTAATTATGAGATTGTAAAACCATTTAAAGCGAGTAATAAGGCTTTCAAAAGTATGGGTGACTATAAATGGACTTTTGTTGCCAATGAATGGCGTTTTCTTGAGTTTTCAGAGGCAAACATTGAATTATAATCTGTTTTGACCCAAAATGTAAAAAAATTCAATATAAAATCGATTCTGAGATTAAAAAATCATTTAAAGCAAGTAATAAGGCTTTCAAAGGTTTGAGTGACTATGAACGGACTTTTCATATCAATGGATGGATTTTACTTTACGTTTTGCAAAGTAGACATTCAATTATAATATATTTTAATCAAAAAGCTGAAAAAATTCAACTTATAGTTAATTATGAAATTATAAAACTATTTAAAGCGAGTACTAAGGCTTTCGAAGGTTTGGGTGACTATAAATGGGCTTTTCTTGCTAATGAATTACTTTTTCCTCATGTTTTCTAAAGTAGACATTCAATTATAATCTGTTTTAACCAAAAATATAAAAACATTCAACTTAAAATCAATTATGAGGTTATAAAATCATTGAAAGCGAGTAATAAGTCTTTTGAAGGCTTAAGTGTATATAAGTGGGCTTTTCTTGTCAATGAATGAGTTTTTTTCACGTTTTCTAAGGCAAACATTCAATTATAATCTGTTCCAACTAAAAATATAAAAAATTTAAGTTAAAATTAATTATGAGATTATAAAACCATTTAAAGTAAGTAATAAGGCTTTCGAAGGTATGGATGACTATAAATAGACTTTTCTTATTAATGAATGACTTTTCTTCATGTTTCTTGAGGTAAATACTTAATTATAACCTATTTTAACCAAAAAATGTAAGAAAATTCATGCTAAAATCAATTATGAGTTTATAAAACTATTTAAAGTGAGTAATAAGGCTTTTGAAAGGATGGGTGACTATAAATAGACTTTTGTTGTCAAAGAATGGCTTTTTCTTCACGTTTTTGGAGGTAGACATTCAATTATAATTTGTTTTAATCAAAAATATAAAAAATTCTACTTAAAATTAATTACAATATTACAATACCATTCAAAGCGAGTAATAAGGCTTTCGAGAGAATGAGTGACTATAAATAAACTTTTCTTGTCAATGAATAGCTTTGTCTTCATGTTTCTCATGGTAGACATTCAATTAGAATCTATTGTAACCAAACATGTAAAAAATTTTGCTTAAAATCAATTACGAGATTACAAAACCATTTAAAATGAGTAATCAGGTTTTCGAAGGCATGGGTGACCATAAATAAACTTTTCTTGTCAATGAATGGCTTTGCCTTTATGTTTTCTATGGCAGACATTCAATTATAATCTGTTTTAACCAAAAATGTGAAAAAATTCAACTTAAAATCAATTATGAGATTACAAAACCATTTAAAGTGAGTAATAAGGCTTTTGAGGGAATGAGTGACTATAAATGGGCTTTTCTTGTCAATATATGTTTTTTTCTTCACGTTTTCCAAGGTAAACATTCAATTATAATCTGTTTTAACCAAAAATGTGAAAAAATTCAACTTAAAATCAATTATGAGATTACAAAACCATTTAAAGTGAGTAATAAGGCTTTTGAGGGAATGAGTGACTATAAATGGGCTTTTCTTGCCAATATATGTTTTTTTCTTCACGTTTTCCAAGGTAAACATTCAATTATAATCTGTTTTAACTAAAAATATAAAAAAATTCAACTTAAAATCAATTACGAGATTACAAAACTATTTAAAGGGAGTAATAAGGCTTTCGAAGGCTTGAGTGACTATAAGTTAAACTTTTATACCAATGGATGACTTTTGCTTCACGGTTCTTGAGGTAGACATTCAATTATAATATATTTTAATAAAAAATGTAACAGAATTCAAGTTAAAATCAATTATGAGACTATAAAATCAATTTAAAGCGAGTAATAAGGCTTTCGAACGATTAGGTTACTATAAATGAACTTTTCTTGTCAATGAATGGCTTTTTCTTCA
>NW_018398019.1:5124-5417 GCF_002168275.2 Theobroma umbraticum | reverse complement strand
ACATTCAATTATAATCCGTTTTAACCAAAAATGTAAAAAAATTCAACTTAAAATCAATTTTGAGGTTACAAAACCATTTAAAATGAGCGATAAGGCTTTTGAGGGAATGGGTGACCGTAACTGGACTTTTCTTGCCAATGAATACCTTTTCCTCATGTTTTTTAAGGCAAACATTCAATTATAATCTATTTTAACTAAAAATATAAATAAATTCAACTTAAAATCAATTATGAGGTTATAAAACCATTTAAAGCGAGGCTATCCAAGCCTTGGGTTACTATAAGTAGGCTTTT
>NW_018398019.1:4805-5029 GCF_002168275.2 Theobroma umbraticum | reverse complement strand
AAAAATGTAAAAAAATTCAACTTAAAATAAATTATGAGATTATAAAACCATTTATAGCGAGTAATGAGGCTTTCGAAGGCTTGAGTGACTATAAATAGACTTTTCATATCAATAGATGGTTTTTACTTCACGTTTCTCAAGGTAGACATTCAATTATAATATATTTTAATAAAAAAAGTAAAACAATACCACTTAAAATCAATTATGAGATTATAAAACCATTT
>NW_018398019.1:4621-4795 GCF_002168275.2 Theobroma umbraticum | reverse complement strand
ATAAGGCTTTTGAAGAAATGAGGGACTATAAATGGACTTTACTTACCAATGATGGCCTTTTCTACACGTTTCCAGAGACAAACATCCAATTACAATATGTTTTAATCAAAAATATAAAACAATACAACTTAAAATCAATTATGAGATTATGAAACCATTTAAAGCGAGTAATAA
>NW_018398019.1:4457-4609 GCF_002168275.2 Theobroma umbraticum | reverse complement strand
CTTGAGTTATTATAAATGGACTTTTCATATCAATATATGACTTGTGCTTCACGTTTGTCAAGGTAGAAATTCAATCATAATATATTTTAATCAAAAAAGTAAAAAAATACAACTTAAAATTAATTATGAGATTATAAAACCATTTAAAGCGA
>NW_018398019.1:3820-4105 GCF_002168275.2 Theobroma umbraticum | reverse complement strand
CTTGATGTTTTTCAAGACAAACATTTAATTATGACTTGTTTTAACTAAAAATATCAAAAACATTCAACTTAAAATTAATTATGCGACTACAAAATCATTTACAATGAGTCGTAAGGCTTTTAAAGGAATATGTGACTATAATTGGACTTTTCTATCCAATGAATGAATTTCTCTTCATGTTTCCCAAGGCAAACATTGAATTATAATATGTTTTAACTAAAAATGTAAAACAATTCAACTCAAAATTATATATGAGGTTATAAAATCATTTAAAGCGAGTAATAA
>NW_018398019.1:3506-3623 GCF_002168275.2 Theobroma umbraticum | reverse complement strand
ATATTTTAACTAAAAATATAAACAAATTCAACTTAAAATCAATTATGAGATTATTAAACCTTATAAAGCGAGTAATAAGGCTTTCGAAGGCATGGGTGACTATAAACGGACTTTTAT
>NW_018398019.1:3393-3496 GCF_002168275.2 Theobroma umbraticum | reverse complement strand
TGGCTTTTTCTTCATGTTTCTTGAGGCAGACACTCAATTATAATTTGCTTTAACGAAAAATGAAAAATATTCAACTTAAAATCAATTATGAGATTATAAAATC
>NW_018398019.1:3054-3383 GCF_002168275.2 Theobroma umbraticum | reverse complement strand
AGTAATAAGGCTTTTGAAGGAATGGGTGACTATAATTGAACTATTTTTACTAATGAATAGTTTCTTCTTCACGTTTCCCAAGGTAAACATTTAATTATAACCTCTTTTAACCAAAAATATAATAAACTTCTACTTAAAATCAATTATGAGGCTATAAAACCATTTAAAGCGAGCAATAAGGCTTTTAAAGGCATGGATGAGTATAAATAGACTTTTCTTGTCAATGAATCATTTTTTGTTCAAGTTTCTCAAGGTAGACACTTAAAAATAATCTGTTTTAAACAAAAATGTAAAAAAAATTAACTTAAAATCAATTATGAGATTATAAA
>NW_018398019.1:2791-2930 GCF_002168275.2 Theobroma umbraticum | reverse complement strand
TGCAAACATTCAATTATAATCTGTTTTAACAAAAAATGTAAAAAAATTCATCCTAAGATCAATTATGAGATTATTAAACCATATAAAGTGAGTAATAAGGCTTTCGAAGGCATGAACAACTATAAATGGACTTTTATTG
>NW_018398019.1:2298-2729 GCF_002168275.2 Theobroma umbraticum | reverse complement strand
TATAAAACCATTTAAAGTGAGTAGTAAGGCTTTTGAAGGAATGAGTGACTATAATTGGACTTTTCTTGCCAATGAATGGCCTTTTCTTTATGTTTCCTAAGATAAACATTAAATTATAATCTAATTTAACCAAAAATGTAAACAAATTCAACTCAAAATCAATTCTAAGCTTATAAAACCATTTAAAGTGAGTAATAAGGATTTTGAAGGCTCGAGTGACTATAAATGGGCTTTTCTTATCAATGAATGGGTTTTTCTTCATTCTTTTCGAGGCAAAGATTTAATTATAATTTATTTTAACTAAAGATGTCAAAACACATATTTGTGAATAGAAGTCAATAAGACTTAATCGATAAGATGAAGGGTCAATCGATGAAAATTTAAGTGCCAAGGAGCGGTAGTGAGCAAAAAGAATATTTTAGAATAAAATA
>NW_018398019.1:2090-2198 GCF_002168275.2 Theobroma umbraticum | reverse complement strand
CTATAAATGCACTTTTCTTGTCATTGAATGGCTTTGTCTTCATGTTTCTAAAGGTAGACAACCAATTATAATATGTTTTAACCAAAAATATAAAACAAATTCAACCTA
>NW_018398019.1:430-1925 GCF_002168275.2 Theobroma umbraticum | reverse complement strand
AGAAATGAGAGACTATAAATGGCCTTTACTTACCAATGAATGGTCTTTTCTTCACATTTTCTAAGGTAAACATTCAATTATAATCTGTTTTAATCAAAAATGTAAAACAATTCAACTTAAAATCAATTATGAGATTATAAAACTATTTAAAGCGAGTAATAAGATTTTCGAAGGCTTGAGTGACTATAAATGGACTTTTCATATCAATAAATGGCTTGTGCTTCATGTTTGTCAAGATAGACATTCAATTACAACAAAATTTAATCAAAAAGTAGAAAAATATAACTTAAAATCAATTATGAGATTATAAAACCATTTAAAGCGAATAATAAAGCTTTCGAAGTCTTAGGTGACTATAAATGGGCTTTTCTTGCCAATGATTGACTTTTTCTTCATGTTTCCTAAAGCAAACATTCAATTATTATCTGTTTGAACCAAAAATGTAAAAAAATTTAACTTAAAATCAATTATGAGATTATAAAACCATTTAAAAATAATAATAAGGCTTTCGAAGGCTTGGGTGACTATAAATGGGCTTTTCTTGCCAATGAATGGGTTGTTCTTCATATTTTTCGAGGTAAACATTTAATTATGACCTGTTTTAACCAAAAATATCAAAAACATTCAACTTAAAATCAATTATGATATTACAAAACCATTTAAAAGAGTAGGTGACTATAATTAGACTTTTTTATCCAATGAATGACTTTTTCTTCATATTTTTCAAGGCAAACATTTAATTACAATATGTTTTAACTAAAAATGTAAAACAATTCAACTGAAAATCATATATGAAGTTATAAAACTATTTAAAGTGAGTAATAAAGCTTTTGAAGGCATGGATGACTATAAATTGACTTCTCTTGCTAATGAATGGCTTTTCTTCGTATTTCTTAAGGCAAATAGTTAATTATAATCTATTTTAACTAAAAATGTTAAAAAATTTAACCTAAAATGAATTATGAGATTATTGAACCATATAAAGTGAGTAATAAAGCTTTCGAAGGCATGGGTAATTATAAATGGACTTCTCTTCCCAATAACTGGCTTTTTCTTCATGTTTTACAGAGAAGACATTCAATTATAATCAGTTTTAACCAATGATGTAAAATAATTCGACCTAAAATCAATTATGAGATTATAAAACTATTTAAAACGAGTAATAAGGCTTTTAAAGGCATTGGTGTCTATAAATAGACTTTTGCCGCCAATGAATAGCTTTTTCTTAACATTTCTCAAGGTAAACAATCAATTATAATATGTTTTAGCCAACAATTTAAAAAAATTCAAGTTAAAATCAATTATGAGATTATAAAACTATTTAAAGAGAGTAATAAGGCTTTTGAAAGCTTGGGTGACTATAAATGGGCTTTTCTTGCCAATGAATGGGTTTTTCTTTATGTTTCTTGAGGCAAACATTTAACTATAATCTGTTCTAATCAAAAATATAAAAAAAATCAACTTAAAATCTATTATGAGATTATAAAACCATTTA
>NW_018398019.1:193-392 GCF_002168275.2 Theobroma umbraticum | reverse complement strand
AAACATTTAATTATAATATGTTTTAATAGAAAATATAAAAACATTAAACCTAAAATTGATTATGAGATTGTAAAACCATTTAAAGTAAGTAATAAGGCTTTCGAAAGCAAGGGTTACTATAGATGGACTTTTGTTGTCAATGAATGGGGTTTTCTTCACGTTTCTAGAGGTAAACATTGAATTATAATCTATTTTAACC
>NW_018398019.1:0-168 GCF_002168275.2 Theobroma umbraticum | reverse complement strand
TTATAAAACCATTTAAAGTGAGTAATAAGGCTTTCGAAGGTTTGAGTGACTATGAACGGACTTTGAGTGACTACGAACAGACTTTTCATACCAATAGATGGCTTTTGCTTCACGTTTCATAAGGTAGACATTCAATTATAAGATATTTTAATCAAAAGACTAAAAAAA
>NW_018398018.1:14719-14841 GCF_002168275.2 Theobroma umbraticum | reverse complement strand
AGTGAGTAATAAGGCTTTTGAAGGAATGGGTGACTATAAATGGACTTCTTTTGCTAATGAATGCTCTCTTCTTTATGTTTCTCCGGGTACACGTTCAATTATAATATGTTTTAACTAGAAAA
>NW_018398018.1:14262-14407 GCF_002168275.2 Theobroma umbraticum | reverse complement strand
TTTAAACTGAGTAATAAGGCTCTTGAAGGAATGGGTGACTATAAATGGACTTTTGTTACCAATGAATGACTTTTTATTTACATTCAATTACAGTCTATTTTAACCAAAAGTATAAAAAAATTCAACTTAAAATCAATTATGGCAT
>NW_018398018.1:13741-13891 GCF_002168275.2 Theobroma umbraticum | reverse complement strand
TGAAGGTATGGGTGACTATAAATGGACTTTTCTTGCCAATGAATACTTTTTTCTACATGTTTCTGAAGGTAGACCTTCAATCCTCATCTGTTTTATCAAAAAATGTACAAAGAATTCAAATTTAAATAAATTTTGAGATTATAAAACCAT
>NW_018398018.1:12154-13664 GCF_002168275.2 Theobroma umbraticum | reverse complement strand
AGACTTCTCTTGCCAATGAATGCTCTCTTCTTTATGTTTCTCAGGGCAGACGTTGAATTATAATGTGTTTTAACCAGAAAAGCAAAAAAAAATTGAACTTAAAACTAATTTTGAGATTATAAAACCATTTAAAGTGATTAATAAGACTTTGGAAGCAATGGGTGACTATAAATAGACTTTTTTTGCCAATGAATACTTTTTTCTTTGTGTTTCTCACGGTATAGATTCAATTCTAGTCTATTTTAACTAAAAATGGACAAAACATTCAAATTTAAATCAATTTTGAGATTATAAAACCATTTAAACTAAGTAATAAGGCTCTTGAAGGAATGGGTGACTATAAATGAACTATTCTTGCCAATGAATATTTTTTTTCTTCATGTTTCAAAAGGTAGACATTCAATCCTAGTATGTTTTAACAAAAAATATACAAAGAATTCAAATATAAATCAATTTAAGATTATAAAACCATTTAAATTGAATAATAAGGCTTTTGAAGGAGTGGGTGACTAAAAATTGACTTCTCTTGCCAATGAATGCCTTTTTCTTTACGTTTTTCAGGGTAGGCATTCTATTAGAGTTTGTTGATCCAAAAATATAAAAAAAATTCAACTTAAAATCAATGATGGCATTACAAAACCATTTAAAGCAAGTAATAAGGCTTTTGAAGATATGGGTGACTATAAATAGACTTTTCTTGCAAAATGAATACTTTTTTCTTCATTTTTCTCAAGGTAGACATTTAATTGTAGTCTGTTTTAACAAAAAATGTACAAAGAATTTAAATTTAAATCAATTTTCAGATTATGAAACTATTTAAAGTGAGTAATAAGGCTTTCGAAGGAATGGGCGACTATAAATGGACTTCTCTTGCCAAAAAATTCCTTTTTTTTTACGTTTCTCAAGGTAGATAATTAATTATAGTCTGTTTAACAAAAAATATAAAAAAATTGAACTTAAAATCAATTATGGCATTACAAAACCATTTAAATCGAGTAATAAGGCTTTTGAAGGTATGGGAATAAATAGACTTTTCTTGCCAATGAATGCTTTTTTCTTCATATTTATGAAGGTAGACATTCAATTCTAGTCTATTTTAACTAAAAATGTATAAAGAATTCAAATTTAAATCAATTTTGAGATTATAAAACCATTTAAAGAAAGGAACAAGGCTTTTAAAGGTATGAGTGACTATAAATAGACTTTTCTTGCAAATGAATACTTTTTTCTTCATGTTTCTGAAGGTAGACATTCAATTCTAAACTGTTTTAATAAAAAATGTACAAAGAATTCAAACTTAAATCAATTTTGTGATTATAAAACCATTTAAAGTGTGTGCTAAGGCTTTTGCAGGAGTTCGTGACTATAAATAGACTTCTCTTGCCAATGAATGCCTTTTCCTTTACGTTTCTCAAGGCAGACGTTCAATTATAATCTGTTTACTAAAAATATAAAAGAAGTTCAACTTAAAATCAATTATGGCATTACAAAACCATTTAAAACGAGTAGT
>NW_018398018.1:11847-12099 GCF_002168275.2 Theobroma umbraticum | reverse complement strand
GGACTTTTCTTACTAATGAATGCTTTTCTCTTTATGTTTCTCAAGGTAGAACTCAATTCTAGTCTGTTTTAACCAAAAATGTATAAAACATTTAAATTTAAATGAATTTTGAGATTATAAAACTATTTAAACTGAATAATAACGCTCTTCAAGGTACGGGTGACTATAAATGGACTTTTTTTACTAAGAAATACTTTTTCTTCACGTTTTTGAAGGTAGACATTTAATCCTAGTATGTTTTAACCAAAAATG
>NW_018398018.1:11649-11837 GCF_002168275.2 Theobroma umbraticum | reverse complement strand
TCAAACTTATATCAATTTTGAGAGTATAAAACCATTTAAAGTGAGTAAAAAGGCTTTTGAAGGAATTGGTGACTATAAATGGACTCTCTTGCCGAAAAATACCTTTTTCTTGACGTTTCATGAGGTAAACATTTAATTATAGTCTGTTTAACCAAAAATATAAAACAAATTCAACTTAAAATCAATTA
>NW_018398018.1:11281-11448 GCF_002168275.2 Theobroma umbraticum | reverse complement strand
CATTTAAAGTGAGTAATAAGACTTTTGAAGGAATGGGTGACAATAAATGGACTTCTCTTGCCAATGAATGCCTTTTTCTTTACGTTACTTGAGGTAGACATACAATTACAATTTGTTTAACTAAAAATATAAAAAAAATTAACTTAAAATCAATTATGGCATTACAA
>NW_018398018.1:10981-11181 GCF_002168275.2 Theobroma umbraticum | reverse complement strand
CTTGCCAATGAATGCCTTTTTCTTTACGTTTCTCGAGGTAGACATTCAATTATAATTTGTATAACTAAAAATATAAAAAAATTTAACTTAAAATCAATTATGGCATTTCAAAATTATTTAAAGCGAGTAGTTAGGCTTTTGAAGATATGGGTGACTATAAAAGGACTTTTCTTGTCAATGAATGCTTTTTTCTTCATATT
>NW_018398018.1:10880-10971 GCF_002168275.2 Theobroma umbraticum | reverse complement strand
AACATTCAATTCTAGTCTATTTTAAGCAAAAATGTTCAAAACATTCAAATTTGAATTAATTTTGATATTATAAAACCATTTAAAATGAGTA
>NW_018398018.1:10676-10870 GCF_002168275.2 Theobroma umbraticum | reverse complement strand
TGAAGGTATGGGTGACTATAAATGGACTTTTTTTGCTAATGAATACTTTTTTTTCGTGTTTCTGAAGGTAGACATTCAATCCTAGTCTATTTTAACAAAAAATGTATAAAGAATTCAAACTTAAATCAATTTTGAGATTCTAAAACCATTTAAAGTGAGTAAGAAGGCTTTTGAAGGAATTGGTGACTATAAAT
>NW_018398018.1:10281-10398 GCF_002168275.2 Theobroma umbraticum | reverse complement strand
AATTTAAATCAATTTTGAGATTATAAAACCATTTAAAGCTAGTAACAAGGCTTTTAAAGGTATGGGTAACTATAAATAGACTTTTCTTGCAAATGAATACTTTTTTCTTCATGTTTC
>NW_018398018.1:9901-10115 GCF_002168275.2 Theobroma umbraticum | reverse complement strand
AAAGAATTCAAACTTAAATCAATTTTGAGATTATAAAACCATTTAAAGTGCGTACTAAGGCTTTTGAAGGAGTTCATGACTATAAATGGACTTCTCTTGCCAATGAATGCCTTTTCCTTTACGTTTCTTGAGGTAGACATTCAATTATAATCTGTTTACCAAAAATATAAAAAAAGTTCAACTTAAAATCAATTATGGCATTACAAAACCATTT
>NW_018398018.1:9573-9657 GCF_002168275.2 Theobroma umbraticum | reverse complement strand
AAACATTTAAATTTAAATTAATTTTGAGATTATAAAACCATTTAAACTGAGTAATAAGGCTCTTCAAGGTACGGGTGACTATAA
>NW_018398018.1:9398-9563 GCF_002168275.2 Theobroma umbraticum | reverse complement strand
TATAAAACCATTTAAAGTGAGTAAGAAGGCTTTTGAGGGAATTGGTGACTATAAATGGACTTCTCTTGCTGAAAAATACCTTTTTCTTTATGTTTCTTGAGGTAGACAATTAATTATAGTCTGTTTAACCAAAAATATAAAAAACAATTCAACTTAAAATCAATT
>NW_018398018.1:9161-9290 GCF_002168275.2 Theobroma umbraticum | reverse complement strand
TGCCAATGAATAATTTTTTCTTCATGTTTCTGAAGGTAGACATTCAATCCTAGTATATTTTAACCAAAAATGTACAAAGAATTCAAATTGAAATCAATTTTGATATTATAAAACCATTTAAAGTGAGTA
>NW_018398018.1:8597-8743 GCF_002168275.2 Theobroma umbraticum | reverse complement strand
AGGAATGGGTGACTATAAATTGACTTCTGTTGTCAATGAATGCCTTTTTCTTTATGTTTCTTGAGGTAGACATTCAACATAATCTATTTAACTAGAAATATAAAAAAAATTCAACTTAAAATCAATTATGGCATTACAAAACCATT
>NW_018398018.1:8441-8587 GCF_002168275.2 Theobroma umbraticum | reverse complement strand
AGTAAGGCTTTTGAAGGTATGGGTGACTATAAATGCACTTTTCTTACCAAAGAATGCTTTTTTCTTCATGTTTCTCAATGTAGACATTCAATTGTAGTCTATTTTAACTAAAAATGTACAAAGAATTCAAATTTAAATCAATTTTG
>NW_018398018.1:7090-8341 GCF_002168275.2 Theobroma umbraticum | reverse complement strand
AAAATGTACAAAACATTCAAATTTAAATCAATTTTGAGATTATAAAACAATTTACACTGAGTAATAAGGCTATTAAAGGGATGACTGACTATAAATGGACTTTTCTTGCAAATGAATACCTTTTTCTTCATGTTTCTGAAGGTATACATTTAATGCTAGTTTGTTTTAACCAAAAATGTACAAAGAATTCAAATTTAAATCAATTTTGAGATCATAAAACCATTTAAAGTGCGTGATAAGGCTATTGAAGGAGTGGGTTACTATAAATGGGCTTCTATTGGCAATGACTGTCTTTTTCTTTATGTTTCTCAGGGTAGACGTTCAATTATAATATGTTTTAATCAGAAAACCATTTAAAGTAATTAATAAGGCTTTTGAAGTAATGGGTGGCTATAAATAGACTTTTCTCGCCAATGAATACTTTTTTCTTCATGTTTTTAAACATAGACATTCAATCCTAGTATGTTTTAATAAAAAAATGTACAAGGAATTCAAATTTACATCAATTTTGAGATTATAAAACCATTTAATGTGAGTAATGAGGCTTTTGAAGGAATGGGTGACTATAAATGGACTTCTCTTGCCAATGAACGTTCTCTTATTTATGTTTCTCAAGGTAAACGCTCAATTATAATATGTTTTAACCAAAAAAGCCAAAAAATTTGAACTCAAAATCAATTTTGAGATTATAAAACCATTTAAAGTGCTTAATAAGGCTTTTGAAGCAATGGGTGACTATAATTAGACTTTTTTTACCAATGAATACTTTTTTCTTCATGTTTCTCAAGGTATAGATTCAATTCTAGTCGATTTTAACCAAAAATATACAAAACATTGAAATTTAAATCAATTTTGAGATTATAAAACCATTAAAACTGAGTAATAAGGCTCTTGAAGGAATGGGTGACTATAAATGGACTTTTCTTGCCAATGAATACCTTTTTCTTCTTGTTTCTCATGGTATAGATTCAATTCTAGTGTATTTTAACCAAAAATGTACAAAACATTCAAATTTAAATCAATTTTGTGATTATAAAACCATTTAAACTGAGTAATAAGGCTCTTGAAGGAATGGGTGACTATAAATGGACTTTTCTTGCCAATGAATACTTTTTTCTTCATGTTTCTCAAGGTAGACATTTAATTCTAGTCTGTTTTAACAAAAAATGTACAAATACTTCAAATTTAAATCAATTTTGAGATTACGAAGCTATTTAAAGTGAGTAATAAGGGTTTTGAAGGAATGGGTGA
>NW_018398018.1:6930-7080 GCF_002168275.2 Theobroma umbraticum | reverse complement strand
ACTTTTCTTGCTAATGAATGCTCTCTTCTTTATGTTTCTCAAGATAGACATTCAATTATAATATATTTTAACCAAAAAAATAAAAAAACTTGAACTTAAAATCAATTTTGAAATTATAAAATCATTTAAAGTGACTAATAAGGCTTTTGA
>NW_018398018.1:6806-6920 GCF_002168275.2 Theobroma umbraticum | reverse complement strand
GACTATAAATAGACTTTTTTTGCCAATGAATACTTTTTCTTCATGTTTCTCATGGTAAAGATTCAATTCTAGTCTATTTTAATCAAAAATGTACAAAACATTAAAATTTAAATC
>NW_018398018.1:6673-6786 GCF_002168275.2 Theobroma umbraticum | reverse complement strand
ATTTAAACTAAGTAATAAGGCTCTTGAAGGAATGGGTGACTATAAATGGACTTTCTTTTCAATGAATACTTTTTTCTTCATGTTTCTCATGGTATAGATTCAATTCTAGTGTA
>NW_018398018.1:6485-6620 GCF_002168275.2 Theobroma umbraticum | reverse complement strand
ACGTTTCTCAAGGTAGGCATTCAATTAGAGTTTGTTTAACTAAAAATATAAAAAAAATTCAACTTAAAACAAATTATGGCGTTACAAAACCATTTAAAGCGAGTAATAAGGTTTTTAAAGGTATGGGTGACTATA
>NW_018398018.1:6251-6404 GCF_002168275.2 Theobroma umbraticum | reverse complement strand
AAAGTGAGTAATAAGGCTTTTAAAGGAATGGGTGACAATAAATGGACTTCTCTTGTAAATGAATGCTCTCTTCTTTATGTTTCTCAGGGTAGACATTTAATTATAATATGTTTTAACTAGAAAAACAAAAAAAATTGAACTTAAAATCAATTT
>NW_018398018.1:5762-6098 GCF_002168275.2 Theobroma umbraticum | reverse complement strand
GTGACTATAAATGGACTTCACTTGCCAATGAATGCCTTTTTCTTTACGTTTCTCAAGGTAAACATTCAATTATAATTTTTTTAACTAAAAATATAAAAAAATTTCACTTAAAATCAATTATGGCATTCCAAAACCATTTAAAGCGAGTAGTCAGGCTTTTGAAGGTATAAGTGACTATAAATGGACTTTTCTTGTCAATTAATGCTTTTTTCCTCATATTTCTTAAGGTAAACATTCAATTCTAGTCTATTTTAACTAAAAATTTACAAAACATTCAAATTTAAATTAATTTTGATATTATAAAACCATTTAAAATGAGTAATAAGGCTTTTGAAG
>NW_018398018.1:5472-5660 GCF_002168275.2 Theobroma umbraticum | reverse complement strand
AAAGAATTCAAACTTAAATCAATTTTGAGATTATAAAACCATTTAAAGTGAGTACGAAGGCTTTTGAAGGAATTGGTGACTATAAATGAACTTCTCTTTCCAAAAAATATCTTTTTCTTTACATTTCTCAAGGTAGATAATTAATTATAGTCTGTTTAACAAAAAATATAAAAAAAATTCAACTTAAA
>NW_018398018.1:5198-5317 GCF_002168275.2 Theobroma umbraticum | reverse complement strand
AAGAATTCAAATTTAAATCAATTTTGAGATTATAAAACCATTTAAAGCAAGTAACAAGGCTTTTAAAGGTATGGGTGACTATAAATAGACTTTTCTTGCAAATGAATACTTTTTTCTTC
>NW_018398018.1:4772-5150 GCF_002168275.2 Theobroma umbraticum | reverse complement strand
CAAAGAATTCAAACTTAAATCAATTTTGAGATTATAAAACCATTTAAAGTGCGTGCTAAGGCTTTTGAAGGAGTTCGTGACTATAAATGGACTTCTCTTGCCAATGAATGCCTTTTCCTTTACATTTCTCTAGGTAGACATTCAATTATAATTTATTTACTAAAAATATAAAAAAAGTTCAACTTAAAATCAATTATGGCATTTCAAAACCATTTAAAACGAGTAGTAAGGCTTTTGAAGGCATGGGTGACTATAAATAGACTTTTCTTACTAATGAATGCTTTTTTCTTTATATTTCTCAAGGTAGAATTCAATTCTAGTCTGTTTTAACCAAAAATGTACAAAACATTCAAATTTAAATTAATTTTGAGATTATAA
>NW_018398018.1:4268-4407 GCF_002168275.2 Theobroma umbraticum | reverse complement strand
CATTTAAAGTGAGTAATAAGACTTTTGAAGGAATGGGTGACTATTAATGGACTTCTCTTGCCAATGAATGCCTTTTTCTTTACGTTTCTTGAGGTAGAAATTCAATTACAATTTGTTTAACTAAAAATATAAAATAAAT
>NW_018398018.1:3853-4083 GCF_002168275.2 Theobroma umbraticum | reverse complement strand
CTGTTTTAACTAAAAATGTACAAAGAATTTAAATTTAAATCAATTTTGAGATTACAAAATCATTTAAAGTGAGTAATAAGACTTTTAAAGGAAAGGGTGACTATAAATTGACTTCTCTTGCTAATGAATGCCTTTTTCTTTACGTTTCTCAAGGTATACATTCAACATAATCTGTTTAACTAAAATATAAAAACAATTCAACTTAAAATCAATTATGGCATTGCAAAACC
>NW_018398018.1:3659-3843 GCF_002168275.2 Theobroma umbraticum | reverse complement strand
AATGGTAGGGCTTTTGAATGTTTAGGTGACTATAAATAGAATTTTTTTGTCAATGAATGCTTTTTTCTTCATGTTTTTCAAGGTAGACATTCAATTGTAGTCTATTGTAACTAAAAAAGTATAATGAATTCAAATTCAAATCAATTTTGAGATTATAAAACCATTTAAAGCAAGTAACAAGGCT
>NW_018398018.1:3534-3649 GCF_002168275.2 Theobroma umbraticum | reverse complement strand
TGGGTGACTATAAATAGACTTTTCCTGCAAATGAATACTTTTTTTTTCTTGTTTTTGAAGGTAGACATTCAATTCTAGTCTGTTTTAACCAATAATGTACAAAGAATTCAAATTT
>NW_018398018.1:3382-3524 GCF_002168275.2 Theobroma umbraticum | reverse complement strand
TGAGATTATAAAACCATTTAAAGTGCATAATAAGGCTTTTGAAGGAGTGGATGACTATAAATAGACTTCTCTTACCAATGAATGCCTTTTTCTTGACGTTTTATGAGGTAGACATTCAATTATAATCTGTTTAACTAAAAAT
>NW_018398018.1:3144-3372 GCF_002168275.2 Theobroma umbraticum | reverse complement strand
TTCAACTTAAAATCAATTATGGCATTACAAAACCATTTCAAGCGAGTTGTAAGGCTTTTGAAGGTATGGGTGACTATAAATGCACTTTTCCTACCAAAGAATGCTTTTTTCTTCATGTTTCTCAAGGTAGACATTCAATTGTAGTCTATTTTAACAAAAAATGTACAAAGATTGAAATTTAAATCAATTTTGAGATTACAAAACCATTTAAAGCGAGTAATAAGGCTT
>NW_018398018.1:2795-3047 GCF_002168275.2 Theobroma umbraticum | reverse complement strand
CAAAAATGTTCAAAGAATTAAAATTTAAATCAATTTTGAGATTATAAAACTATTAAAAGTGCGTAATAAGGCTTTTGAAGGAGTGGGTGACTATATATGGACTTCTCTTGCCAATGAATGGCTTTTTCTTTATGTTTCTTCAGGTAGACATTCAATTAAAGTTTGTTTAAGCAAAAATATAAAAAAAATTCAAGTCAGAATCAATTATGGGATTACAAAACCATTTAAATCGAGTAATAAGGCTTTTGAAGG
>NW_018398018.1:2561-2694 GCF_002168275.2 Theobroma umbraticum | reverse complement strand
CAAATTTAAATCAATTTTGAGATTATATAACCATTTAAACTAAATAATAAGGCTGTTGAAGGAATAGATGACAATAAATTGACTTTTCTTGCCAATGAATACTTTTTTCTTCATGTTTCTCATGGTATAGATT
>NW_018398018.1:2155-2362 GCF_002168275.2 Theobroma umbraticum | reverse complement strand
TTAAAGTGTGTAATAAGGCTCTTAAAGGAGTGGGTGACTATAAATGGACATCTCTTGCCAATGAATGCCTTTTTCTTCATGTTTCTCATGGTAGGCATTCAATTAAAGTTTGTTTAACCAAAAATATAAAAACAATTTAACTTAAAATCAATTATGGCATTGCAAAACCATTTACAGCGAGTAATAAGGCTTATAAAGGTATGGGTG
>NW_018398018.1:2038-2145 GCF_002168275.2 Theobroma umbraticum | reverse complement strand
GACTTTTCTTGCCAATGAATGCTTTTTTCATCATATTTCTCAAGGTAGACAACCAATTCTAGTCTGTTTTAACTAAAAATGTACAAAGAATTCAAATTTAAATCAAT
>NW_018398018.1:1622-1938 GCF_002168275.2 Theobroma umbraticum | reverse complement strand
CTTTTCTTGCCAATGAATACTTTTTTCTTCATGTTTCTAAAAGCAGACATTCAATCTTAGTTTGTTTTAACTAAAAATATAAAAAGAATTTAAATTTAAATCAATTTTGAGATTATAAAATCATTTAAAGTGAATAATAAGACTTTTAAAGGAATGGGTGGCTATAAATTGACTTCTCTTGCCAATGATGCTTTTTTCTTTACGTTTCTCGAGATAGACATTCAACATAATCTGTTTAACTAAAATATAAAAACAATTCAAGTTAAAATCAATTATGGCATTGCAAAACCATTTAAAGCGAATGGTAGGGCTTTTG
>NW_018398018.1:1149-1466 GCF_002168275.2 Theobroma umbraticum | reverse complement strand
TATGGGTGACTATAAATAGACTTTTCCTGCAAATGAATACTTTTTTTTTCATGTTTCTGAAGGTAGACATTCAATTCTAGTCTGTTTTAACTAATAATGTACAAAGAATTCAAATTTAAATCAATTTTGAGATTATAAAACCATTTAAAGTGCGTAATAAGGCTTTTGAAGGAGTGGGTGACTATAAATAGACTTCTCTTACCAATGAATGCCTTTTTCTTGACGTTTCATGAGGTAGACATTAAATTATAATCTGTTTAACTAAAAATATAAAAAAAGTTCAACTTAAAATCAATTATGGCATTACAAAACCATTT
>NW_018398018.1:649-861 GCF_002168275.2 Theobroma umbraticum | reverse complement strand
CCAATGAATACTTTTTTCTTCATGTTTCTTAAGGTAGACATTCAATCCTAGTCTATTTTAACCAAAAATGTACAAAAAATTAAAATTTAAATCAATTTTAAGATTATAAAACAGTTAAAAGTGCGTAATAAGGCTTTTGAAGAAGTGGGTGACTATATATGGACTTCTCTTGCCAATGAATGCCTTTTTCTTTATGTTTCTTGAGGTAGACA
>NW_018398018.1:320-494 GCF_002168275.2 Theobroma umbraticum | reverse complement strand
ATTATGGCATTGCAAAACCATTTAAAGCGAGTAATAAGGCTTATAAAGGTGTGGGTGACTATAAATAGACTTTTCTAGCCAATGAATGCATTTTTCTTCATATTTCTCAGGGTAGACAACCAATTCTAGTCTGTTTTAAGAAAAAATGTACAAAGAATTCAAATTTAAATCAAT
>NW_018398018.1:214-304 GCF_002168275.2 Theobroma umbraticum | reverse complement strand
TATTTAAAGTAAGTAATAAGGCTTTTGAAGGAATGGGTGACTATAAATGGATTTCTCTTACCAGTGAATGCCCTTTTCTTTATGTTTCTC
>NW_018398018.1:127-204 GCF_002168275.2 Theobroma umbraticum | reverse complement strand
TTATATTATGACATGTTTTAACTAGAAAAGCAAAAAAATTTGAACTCAAAATCAATTTTGAGATTATAAAACCATTT
>NW_018398018.1:0-117 GCF_002168275.2 Theobroma umbraticum | reverse complement strand
ATAAGGCTTTTGAAGCAATGGGTGACTATAAATAGACTTTTTTTTATTAATGAATACTTTTTCCTTCATGTTTCTCATGGTATAGATTCAATTCTAATGTATTTTAACCACAAATGT
>NW_018398017.1:1388-1534 GCF_002168275.2 Theobroma umbraticum | reverse complement strand
GTGACTATAAATGTACTTTTTTTCTCAATGAATAGCTTTTTTTGCATGTTTCTCGAGGTAAGCATTAAATTATAGTCTGTGTTAATAAAAAATATAAAAAAAGTTAACTTCAAATCAATTATGAGATTATAAAACAATTTAAACTG
>NW_018398017.1:1244-1378 GCF_002168275.2 Theobroma umbraticum | reverse complement strand
CTTTTGAAGGAATGGGTGACTATAAATGGATTTTTGTTCCCAATGAATGGCTTTCTACGCACATTTGTTGAGGCAGACAATCAATTATAGTCTATTTTAACAAAAAATGTTAAAAAAATTCAACTTAAAATCAA
>NW_018398017.1:921-1095 GCF_002168275.2 Theobroma umbraticum | reverse complement strand
CAACTTAAAATCAATTATGAGATTATAAAACCATTTAAAGCAAGTAATAAGCTTCTCGAAAGAATAGGTGACTCTAAATGGACTTTTCTTGTCAATGAATGCGTGTTTCTTCACAGTTCTCGAGGTAGAAATTCATTATAGCCTGTTTTAACCAAAAACGTAAAAAATTTAAAC
>NW_018398017.1:678-820 GCF_002168275.2 Theobroma umbraticum | reverse complement strand
GTGACTCTAAATAGACTTTTCTTGTCAATGAATGCTTATTTCTTCACAGTTCTCAAGGTAAAAATTTAATTATAGTCTGTTTTAACAGAAAATATAAAAAAATTGAACTTAAAATCAATTATGAGATTATAAAACCGTTTAA
>NW_018398017.1:242-363 GCF_002168275.2 Theobroma umbraticum | reverse complement strand
GGCAAGCATTTAATTATAGTCTGTTTTAACAAAAAATGTAAAAAAATTCAACTTTAAAATCAATTATGAGATTATAAAACAATTTAAACTGAGTAATAAAGCTTTTGAAGGAATGAGTGAC
>NW_018398017.1:138-232 GCF_002168275.2 Theobroma umbraticum | reverse complement strand
CTTTTGTTCTCAATGAATGATTTTTTCTATATAATTTTTGAGGCAGACATTCAATTATAGTCTATTTTAATAAAAAATATAAAAAAATTAAACT
>NW_018398017.1:0-111 GCF_002168275.2 Theobroma umbraticum | reverse complement strand
ATTTAAAGTGAGTAATAAGCCTTTTACAGGAATGAGTGACTGTAAATGGATTTTTTTCTCAATGAATAGGTTTTTTGCATATTTCTCGAGGTAAGCATTTAATTATAGTCT
>NW_018398016.1:2646-2789 GCF_002168275.2 Theobroma umbraticum | reverse complement strand
ATTGAGAATGAATTACAAAATATGTGAAGTCTTGACGACTTTAATGATATGATACACATGCCAAGTGTTTGAGAGTGCACATATTGACACTTAGACAAAATTTTGTGGAAATAGGAGATAAATCCCATAATTTGAGGTTTTGA
>NW_018398016.1:2378-2488 GCF_002168275.2 Theobroma umbraticum | reverse complement strand
AAATGTATCAATACATTCTTGGCAAGATGAAAAATAAAAACCTTCAAGAGATTTTCTATCGATACATTGTATCAATAGATTTGGCGAAAGATGAACATGTATCGACACAT
>NW_018398016.1:1730-1921 GCF_002168275.2 Theobroma umbraticum | reverse complement strand
AAACTCTTTCTCTCTTTACCATCTAAAAAACCTAATGCCCCAAATGAATTCTTCAAGCTATTTGGACCTAATCTGAGCTTGGGAAACTCCTCTAAAGCTAAGATTAAACATTTTTCTCAATCATTTTTCAATTTAAGCAGTTAGATTCTAAGAAATCTAGTTTTTCTAGCTTTGGTGAATCTCTCTCAATT
>NW_018398016.1:1068-1253 GCF_002168275.2 Theobroma umbraticum | reverse complement strand
AGGGTCTCCCGACTCATCTTATAAAAATATATATTTTAACCAAAACACTATATCTTTATGTGAATTGAAATTAAAATAGACTCATTAAGTTTAGGCTCTAATCTAGCTATATATGGGTTATCTGTATATCTCTATCCTATATGCAAATTAATTAATATGATCATATGCTATCTCAATTTTAGTCT
>NW_018398016.1:716-886 GCF_002168275.2 Theobroma umbraticum | reverse complement strand
CAATTGTTTTCCTAGAAAAATAATTTAGCTCATAATATCTAATAAAGACAATATTCAAAGAAATTTAGCCATGCATCCAAGTCAAAGAAAATAAGAAAAACACAAAAGTAAGAGAAAAAAATAATAGTTAGAGCTTTGTGATCTTGATTCTCCCTCCAATTCTCTTGTTT
>NW_018398016.1:0-115 GCF_002168275.2 Theobroma umbraticum | reverse complement strand
GACTTTGACAAATATTTTGACCACAATACATTCAGAACTGGGCGAATTGGAAAAAATAAATGTTGTATCCCTTCTTCTCAGAATTCTAGTGGTCTAAGAATCACCTCATTTGGAG
>NW_018398015.1:3394-3527 GCF_002168275.2 Theobroma umbraticum | reverse complement strand
ATAAATGAACTTTTCTTTTCAATGAATGACTTTTCTACATGTTTCTTGAGGATGACATTTAATTATAGTCTATTTTAATAAAAAATAAAAAAAATTAACTTAAAATCAATTATGAGATTATAAAACCATTTAA
>NW_018398015.1:3267-3384 GCF_002168275.2 Theobroma umbraticum | reverse complement strand
AAGGCTTTTGAAGGAATGAAAGACTATAAATAGACTTTTTTTTCAAATAAATGGGTTTTCTATACATTTTTCAAGGTAGGCATTCAATTATAGTCTGTTTTAACTAAAAATGTAAAA
>NW_018398015.1:3082-3257 GCF_002168275.2 Theobroma umbraticum | reverse complement strand
TTAAAATAAAATTTGAGATTATAAAACCATTTAAAGCGAGGAATAACGCTTTTGAAGGAATGTGAGACTATAAATGGACTTTTCTTCACAATAAATGGCTTTTTCTACATGTTTCTTGAGATAGACATTCAATTATATCCTATTTTAATGAAAAATATAAAAATATAGAACTTAA
>NW_018398015.1:2516-2651 GCF_002168275.2 Theobroma umbraticum | reverse complement strand
GCCAATTAATGCTTTTTCTTAATATTTCTCGAGATAGACATTCAGTTATAGTCTATTTTAACTAAAAATGTAAAAAAATTGAATTTAAAATCAATTATAAAATTATAAAATCATTTAAAGCGAGTAATAACACTT
>NW_018398015.1:1840-2032 GCF_002168275.2 Theobroma umbraticum | reverse complement strand
ATTATAGTCTATTTTAACAAAAAATGTAAAACAATATAACTTATAATCAATTATAACATTATAAAACCTTTTAAAGCAAATGCTAAGGCTTTTGAAGCAATGGGTGATTATAAATGGACTTTTCTACCCAATGAATATCTTTTTCATCACGTTTCTCAATGTAGACATTCAATTATAGTATGTTTTCATCAA
>NW_018398015.1:1669-1814 GCF_002168275.2 Theobroma umbraticum | reverse complement strand
AATTATGAGATTATAAATCCATTTAAAGCGAGTAATCAGGCTTTCGAAGGTATGAGAGACTCTAAATGGACTTTTCTTCCAAATAAATGAGTTTTTTTGCATGTTTCCCAAGGTAGGCACTCAATTATAGTCTGTTTTAATGAAA
>NW_018398015.1:1278-1443 GCF_002168275.2 Theobroma umbraticum | reverse complement strand
TTATAAAACCATTTAAAGCGAATAATAAGGCTTTTGAAGGAATGGGAGACTATACATGAACTTTTCTAGCCAATGAATGCTTTTTTCTTCGTGTTTCTTAAGGTAGACATTCAATTATAGTTTGTTTTAACCAAATATATAAAAAAATTGAACAAAAAATCAATT
>NW_018398015.1:1158-1268 GCF_002168275.2 Theobroma umbraticum | reverse complement strand
AAAATCATTTCAAGTGAGTAATAAAGCATTTGAAGGAATGGGAGACTATAAATGAAAATTTCCTATCAATGAATACTTTGTTCTTTACGTTTCTCAAGGTAGACATTCAA
>NW_018398015.1:1051-1148 GCF_002168275.2 Theobroma umbraticum | reverse complement strand
TCTTAACCAGAACTATGAAAAAAATTGAACATAAAATCAATTTTGAGATAAAAAAGCCGTTTAAAGTGTGTAATAAGGCTTTTGAAAGAATTAGAGA
>NW_018398015.1:975-1041 GCF_002168275.2 Theobroma umbraticum | reverse complement strand
ACTTTTCTTGTTAATGAATGCTTTTTTCTACATGTTTCTTGAGGTAGACATTCAATTATAGTTTGT
>NW_018398015.1:852-965 GCF_002168275.2 Theobroma umbraticum | reverse complement strand
AATGTAAAACAAATTGAACATAAAATTAATTTTGGGATAATAAAACCATTTAATGTGAGTAATAAGGCTTTTGAAAGAATGAGTTACTATAAATGGATTTTTCTTACTAATGA
>NW_018398015.1:754-842 GCF_002168275.2 Theobroma umbraticum | reverse complement strand
CTCTACCTGTCATGAGGTAGACATTTAATTATAATCTATTTTAATCAAAAATGTAAAAAAAAACTAAACTTAAAATCAAATTTGAGAT
>NW_018398015.1:601-744 GCF_002168275.2 Theobroma umbraticum | reverse complement strand
TTTAAAGTGAGTAATAAGGCTTTTGAACGAATAGGCGATCATAAATAGACTTTTCTTGCTAAAGAATGCCTTTTTCTTCACTTTTCTCAAGGTAGACATTCAATTATAATCTTTTTTAACCAATAATGTTCAAAAAATTGAAT
>NW_018398015.1:182-292 GCF_002168275.2 Theobroma umbraticum | reverse complement strand
AATTATGAGATTATGAAACCATTTAAAGCGACTAATAAGACTTTTGAAAGAATGGGAAGCTATAAATGAACTTTTATTGCCAATGAATACTTTTTTCTTTATGTTTCTTG
>NW_018398015.1:0-111 GCF_002168275.2 Theobroma umbraticum | reverse complement strand
GTGGGTAATAAGACTTTTGAAAGAATGAGAGATAATAAATGGACTTTTTGTTGGTCTCAAATAAATGTGCTAGAGGGGAGATGAATAGTACTTTTTAGCTCTTACTAAATT
>NW_018398014.1:1473-1790 GCF_002168275.2 Theobroma umbraticum | reverse complement strand
TTAAGTTGAATTTTTTTATATTTTTGATTAAAACATATTATAATTGAATATCTATTTTGAGAAATATAAAGAAAAAGCCTTTCATTGGCAGGTAAAGTTCATTTATAGTCACCCATACTTTCGAAAGTATTATTACTCGCTCTAAATGGTTTTATAATCTCATAATTGATTTGAAATTGAATTTTTTATATTTTTTATTAAAATATATTATAATTGAATGTTTGTCTTTAGAAACATAAAGAAAACCCATTCATTAGTAAGAAAAGTGCATTTATAGTCACCTATGCTTTTGAAAGCATTATTGCTCACTTTAAATG
>NW_018398014.1:1254-1459 GCF_002168275.2 Theobroma umbraticum | reverse complement strand
TAATTGATTTTAAGTTGAATTTGTTTACGTTTTGGGTTAAAATAGATTATAATTGATTGTCTGCCTCAAGAAATATGAAAAAAAAAACTATTTAGTGGGAAGAAAAATCTATTTATAGTCACCTATGCATTCGAAAGCATTATTACTCTCATTAAGTGGTTTTATAATCTCATAATTGATTTTAAGTTAAATTTTTTTATATTTT
>NW_018398014.1:694-1128 GCF_002168275.2 Theobroma umbraticum | reverse complement strand
AAGTATTATTACTCGCTTTAAATGATTTTGTAATCTCATAATTAATTTTAAGTTAAATTTTGTATATTTTTTATTAAAATATATTATAATTGAATGTTTGTCTTGAGAAATGTTAAGATAAAGCTATTCATTAGCAAGAAAAATGCATTTATAGTCATTCATGCTTTCGAAAGCATTATTACACGCTTCAAATAGTTTTATAATCTCATAATTGATTTTAAGCTGAAATTTTTTATGTTTTTGTTTAAAGTATATTATAATTAAATGTCTGCCTCAAGGAACATGAAGAAAAAACTATTCATTGGGAAGAAAAGTCCATTTATAGTCACCCATGCTTTCGAAAGCATTATTACTTGCTTTAAATGGTTTTATAATGATAAAATTGATTTTAAGCTGAATTGTTTTACATTTTTTGGTAAAACAAATTATATTTG
>NW_018398014.1:459-639 GCF_002168275.2 Theobroma umbraticum | reverse complement strand
ATGCATTATTACTCGCTTTAAATGATTTTGTAATCTCATAATTGATTTTAAGTTAATTTTTTTTACGTTTTTAATTAAAAAAGATTATAATTGAATGTCTGCTTAGAGAAACATGAAGAAAAAATCATTAATTGGCAAGAAAAGTCTATTTATAGTCACCCATACCTTCAAAAGCCTTAT
>NW_018398014.1:0-170 GCF_002168275.2 Theobroma umbraticum | reverse complement strand
TTACATTATTGATTGAAACATATTATAATTGAATTTCTACCATGATAAATGTGAAGGAAAAGCCTTTCAATGGAAAGAAAAGTGCTTTTATAGTCACACATGCCTTCGAAAGTATTATTACTCGCTTTAAACGGTTTTATAATGTCATAATTGATTTTAAGCTGAATTTT
>NW_018398013.1:1794-1895 GCF_002168275.2 Theobroma umbraticum | reverse complement strand
TACTAGTCAAGTATCACACAATCAAAATAATCGCAAAAAAGGAGAGAAAAAAAACAAAAAAGAAAAGAATGATGCGAAAGTGAACAATGCTTTGGTAGGGG
>NW_018398013.1:1652-1784 GCF_002168275.2 Theobroma umbraticum | reverse complement strand
TTTTTATTATTTTTGGGCTTTGTAAGGTTTTAAAAATCATGGTGGGGGTTTGTGTGAGAAACGGAGGAGGAAAGGAAGGCGTTGGTGTCATGAATGGCAGCCTCACAATAGGGTTTTTAGGTTAAGGTTTGA
>NW_018398013.1:1419-1642 GCF_002168275.2 Theobroma umbraticum | reverse complement strand
AAGAGAGTCGTTTACTAGAAAGAGAATAAGGAAGAGGTAAATGAAGAGGGAAAAAGAAAAAGGGGTTTAAAGACTTAAGTTTTTGGGGTCAAGTGGCAAAACGGCACCGTTTTGCCAAGACATTACCACTAAGGGATAGCTGTGCCTAAACGACGCCGTTTCAAGAGTGGTTCAATGCACCATATGGTGTATTTCTGTAACACTCCCTATTTTTTATATGAAT
>NW_018398013.1:1285-1409 GCF_002168275.2 Theobroma umbraticum | reverse complement strand
ACACTAAGACAGTTGATGAACTAAATTAAAGCTTTAGTGTTTATGTTAAGAATTCAAGGAATGCTTATGTCCATATAAAATTGGTTAAGGAATGTATGAGTATGTAACAGCTAAAATGATGTTA
>NW_018398013.1:0-652 GCF_002168275.2 Theobroma umbraticum | reverse complement strand
GGTGCCAGATTAGCAAAGGTTGGGCTTAAATGACCTAAAATAGAAAAATCCTTCATTTTCTCTTATTTCTTCATTCTCTCATTTGATTTCTCTAAAATTTCACCCCACTCAAAGCCTTCGTATTCTGATGCTAGATCTTGGATTTGAAGTGTTAAAAGTGAGAGATTTCACTCCAAAAGGTTTAGTTGGTGAATTTTCACTTTCTCGCTCTAAAACAAAACTCTAGCTTTCAAGAACGAAATTTTAAAGCCCTTGGAGTTATTTGGAGTAAATATGGAGTTGGGGAATGCTTTTAGAGGTAAGATTGAGCACTTTGACCAATTGATTTTGAATTTGAACGGTTGATAACTTAGATTCAAATTGATGCAACTTTGGTGGAAAAATTGCCTCTTTGAGTTGGATGAATATTTGGCGTAAACAATAGCATAATCCCACTTCTAAGGTATGGATTAGCTCATTGTTGAATAATTCAAGCTTATTTGTTCATACGTTAAGGATTTGCCTATTTTTAGAAAAGTTGAAAATAATCTGAAAGCTACGATTTGCGTATGAAATTGAGAATTATAATGTAAATGCTAATGAATATGTGTTGTTAAAAGCTAGGTGACTATTGGGAGTAAGAATTCTACCCATTTGTGAATATTAAGTTGTT
>NW_018398012.1:1962-2095 GCF_002168275.2 Theobroma umbraticum | reverse complement strand
ACTTAAGCTCCCAAAATGAGTCAAAATAACTCTATATAATAGAGTTATCAACAGACATTCTGTTATAATTTATTTTGACCAAAAATGCAAAAAAATTCAACTTAAAATCAATTATGAGACTATAAAACCATTT
>NW_018398012.1:1633-1867 GCF_002168275.2 Theobroma umbraticum | reverse complement strand
TTCTTGAGGTAGACATTCAATTATAATTTATTTTAACTAAAAATGTAAAAAAATTCAACTTAAAGTTAATTATATGATTATAAAACCATTTAAAGCGTGTAATAAGGCTTCGAACGCTTGAGTGACTATAAATGGACTTTGCTTGCAAATAGATGGCTTTTGGTTCACATTTCCGGGGCAGACATTTAGTTATAATATGTTTTAACTGAAAATGTAAAAAAATTCAACTTAAAA
>NW_018398012.1:1435-1623 GCF_002168275.2 Theobroma umbraticum | reverse complement strand
GATTATAAAACCATTTAAATGGAGCAATAAGTCTTTTGAAGGTTTGCATGACTATAAATAAATTTTTTTTGTAAATGGGGGGCTTTGACTTCATGTTTCTTGAGGAAGACATTTAAATATAATTTGTTTTCACTAAAAATGTAAAACAATTTAACTAAAAATCAATTATGAGATTATAAAACTATTTA
>NW_018398012.1:1152-1415 GCF_002168275.2 Theobroma umbraticum | reverse complement strand
AATGTCTTGAGTGACTATAAATGGACTTTTCTTACCAATAGATGGCTTTTGCTTTACGTTTCCTGAGGTAGACTTTGAAATATAATTTATTTTAACCAAAAATGTAAAAAAAATTTAACTTATATTCAATTGTGAAATTATAAAATAATTTAAAGCTGGTAATAAGTTTTTTGAGGGCTTGAGTGAATATAAATAGAATTTGCTTACAAATGGATGACTTTTGCTTCATATTTCAAAGGTAGACATTCAGTTATAATATATTT
>NW_018398012.1:931-1142 GCF_002168275.2 Theobroma umbraticum | reverse complement strand
TGTAAAAAAATTCAACTTAAAATCAATCATAAGATTATAAAACCATTTAAAGGGAGCAATAAGTTTTTTAAAGGTTTGCATGACTATAAATAAATTTTTGTTGCCAATGGAGGGCTTTTACTTCATGTTTCTCGAGGGAGACATTCACATATAATTTTTTTTCACCAAAAATGTAAAACAATTTAACTAAAAATCAATTATGAGATTATAA
>NW_018398012.1:672-921 GCF_002168275.2 Theobroma umbraticum | reverse complement strand
AGTGAGAAATAAGGCTTTTAATGTCTTGAGTGACTACAATGGACTTTTTTTACCAATGGATGGCTTTTGCTTCAAGTTTCTTGAGGCAGACATTGAAATATAATTTATTTTAACCAAAAATGTAAAAAAATTTAACTTAAATTCAATTGTAAAATTATAAAATAATTTAAAGCTAGTAATAAGTTTTTTGAGGGCTTGAGTAACTATAAATGGACTTTACTTGCAAATGGATGGCTTTTACTTCACATT
>NW_018398012.1:0-402 GCF_002168275.2 Theobroma umbraticum | reverse complement strand
GATTATAAAACCATTTAAAGGGAGCAATAAGTCTTTTGAAGGCTTGAATGACTAGAAATAAATTTTTATTATCAATGGAGGGCTTTTGCTACATGTTTCTCGAGAAAGATATTCAAATATAATTTATTTTCAGCAAAAATGCAAAACAATTTAACTAAAAATCAATTATGAGATTATAAAACCATTGAAAGCGAGAAATAAGGCTTTTAATGTCTTGAGTGACTATAAATGGACTTTTCTTACCAATAGATGGCTTTTGCTTCACATTTCCTGAGGCAGACATTAAAATATAATTTATTTTAACCAAAAATATAAAAAATTTAACTTAAATTCAATTGTGAAATTATAAAATAATTTAAAGGTAGTAATAAGTTTTTTGAAGGCTTGAGTGACTATAAATGG
>NW_018398011.1:2315-2816 GCF_002168275.2 Theobroma umbraticum | reverse complement strand
CCAACAAGGGATTAAGAAAAACCAAAAACGAAGCATGTCGTTGAGTCCAAAGAAAGTTGAAGATAAGCTAAAAAGAAGACTAGCAAAAAGGTTATATAGAATCATAGTTTTCTTCCATTGATGCGGAGTGAATAAAGAACAATCAAGAGTAACATGGGGAGCAGCTAGAGGTTTTTAGAGGTTTTAGTTGCTGTCAACCTACAAAAGTTATGGTATCATCCCACCTTCATTCCTATAAACTTTATAAAATTGAATATCTAAATTTTCTATATATCAACATGCATGCAGGGCATTGGTTATTTTTTATTATCATTAATTAATTGAGTGATTGATTCTTGGAAATGCAGAGGGAATTAAGAACCTCGGGTCAGACCTTGACAAGTGGTAGTCATACTTACGGGGCATGGTTAAAGTAATTAAATAAAGATTTGTATGAAATTCTTCCCATCATGAAGCAAAGGATATGCTTAAACATTGTTTTGTGGGTTAAAAAGATTTTTT
>NW_018398011.1:0-2305 GCF_002168275.2 Theobroma umbraticum | reverse complement strand
TATTTTTGGGTTTTTGTTAATGCATGCGTGCGAACTCCTTCCATGATGGGTTTTCTTTTTAAATTCTATTAATTAAATCTTGAGCTTTGAATCATTTGTTCATTCATTCCTTTTAGTTGTGTCTAGTTGTGTATATGTCATTTCATGGATTATTAATGTATTTAATTTTCTTTTTAATATTATAGTGTTAATATAATAATGTTTATGTCATAGATCACATGTTAGTAAAAGATAGATTAATTTTGAACTTATAAACAAAGGTTTTTCTCCACTTAATATGTATGATTTTTACGTTAAAAATTATTCAATTTAATAAAATAAAATATTATCAATTTCACATTAATAAAATATGAAATGAGTTTTAATTTTATAAATAGTTTTATTTTATTTATCAAATATATTTTTTATGTTGAAAGCGCAAATGCGTGGCACTTGCATATCCTAAAATCTAATACTTTTTTCATAATTATTATTTGCATTTAAAAAACATTATTCTAGTTCATGTGAAAGTCTATTTGGGTTGAATTACACAAAGGCAACAATTTTCTTAAAAATATTATTATGTACTAATTGTTTATTTATTTCCTAGTAAGCTTATTACCTAATTACTTCCACTCAAGGAAGAAACCAAGAAACGAGTCAAGATTTCTGTCATGGCTTCATAGAAAGGGTTTATGATTTGCCGGATATCCCATCGGAATTCCTATCGATACTGATTTTTTGACTGATAGAAGAAGATTACATGCCGACGACAAAGTGTGGTATTATTCAAATCATTTAAAAGTTGGAATCATATTCCATTAAGACTAATAACTACTTGAACCCTATTTTCTTGATGTAATTTGCTTCCTCTCATTGGAAAATGCTTTCCCATCTTTAACTAACCACCACCTTTTCTTCTTTTTTTTTTTTTGTTGTATGATCAGTGGGTACTTCATCATGCTTCTTGCTACGTGTAAATAGAAATTTAAAAGCATAAAGACAAATGGTTTTTCAAATTCCATCTTCAAAAAGTATACTTCCAGAAAAAGTTTGAACATTTTCAATCAATTCGGTTTGTGAAAATTAGCTTATAAAACTATTTTTTTCAGTATTAATTGCTTTGGGCCGACATGAAAGACAAAGTAATTAAGTGATAGGAAAATGTTTTCTTAATTTTATTTTATTGATAAGTGGGATTTGAATTTGATTTTTTTAATAAAATAATATATTTATTAAATTAAATATTCGAGATAAAAAAAAAACATGGAGTTCATGAATTCTAATAATTGTTAAGTTATATAGTGTTATGGGATATGTTTTTACCATCAACTCATCACCACCAACCAATTTGGGCAATCAACTATGGTTGCAGCTGGTGTTGCCACTTATTTTTACTAGTGATCTAATTATCCACTGCTTTGTGTCTTTGTCTACTCATCTACCATAGACTGAATAGATTATCTTTAATGGTGCTACCAACTTATAAATGCTTTGGACCTTATCTGTAATAAATTTATACTAATTACTTTATCTTTTACCATTCATTAAAAAAAAATCCATTCAACCATCTTAAAACATTATAAAACAAAAACCATTATTTTTATTCAAATGGCATCATGGTACCACTTAATCTAAACTCAAGTAATGCAAGAACTAAGCCTAATTCCACCTTTTGAATTTTGATATGAAAGGAGCAATAATGAACCACACCTACTCTTAATTCAATTAAGTTTAAAGCAAAATTTACTGCATTCCAAACTCCTCACAAGCAACATGCAGAGCAAAGATCAAAGAGAAACAAGAGCATTAAAGATGGTTGCTACTAGAGAGTAGAGACAACAGCTGACAGGGTAGGAACAGGGCTAGGGGATGGCAAAGTAAGTTTCTTAACTTACATTATTTATCACATCAGCTGTAAACCTCCATTTTGTTTTTTTTTTTGAATATAAAACTTTATGATAAGATAACAAAAACTGGCTAAGAGCAAAAATCTTTGGCGTTTGAGGGGGTGTCAGATTTCCTTAAACAGTTAAAATGTGCAGAGCTGCCACTAAAACCCCTGTCCCTCCTTGGGTGGAAAAGTCCAATGTCATTGGCAAAACTTTAGGCCTTTATTTACAAAATCTTTATCAGACTCCTCTGCTCTTGACATGTGTAAATGGGTCCAGCCTGAGCCAACCACAAGTGCTAGTGGTTGAGAAAGTGGTGGTCTTTTGGTGCATATTGTTTTTATCTGTTTTTTGCCTCTGCTTGTGTTCTTCCTTCTTTTCATTTCACCATGAACAAAGTTATACTCCCATCTCAAGAGAATAAAAAAATAGAA
>NW_018398010.1:1256-1377 GCF_002168275.2 Theobroma umbraticum | reverse complement strand
AAGCCCATTTATAGTCACCCAAGCCTTCAAAAGCCTTATTACTCTCTGTAATTGCTTTTATAATCTTATAATTGATTTGAAATTGAATTATTTTTCATTTTTAGTTAACTCAGATTATAAT
>NW_018398010.1:1105-1220 GCF_002168275.2 Theobroma umbraticum | reverse complement strand
CAGATTATAATTGATTGTTTGCCTCAAGAAGCATGAGGAAAAACCCACTCACTGACAAGAAAAGCCCCTTTATAGTCACACAAGCCTTCAAAAACTTAATATTACTCTCTTTAAA
>NW_018398010.1:867-1031 GCF_002168275.2 Theobroma umbraticum | reverse complement strand
CAAAAGCCTTATTACTCTCTTTAAATGGTTTTATAACCTCAAAATTGATTTTCAATTGAATTTTTTCTATTTTTCTTTAAAACATATTAGAATTGAATGTTTTCCATGTTAAACTTGAGGAAAAACCCATTCATTGGCAACAAAAGAGTATTTATAGTCACCCA
>NW_018398010.1:411-586 GCF_002168275.2 Theobroma umbraticum | reverse complement strand
TGATTGATTTTAATTTGAATTATAATTAAATATTTTCCATGGGAAACCTAAAGTAAAAACCATTCATTGATGAGAAAATCCCATTTATAGTCATCCAAGCCTTCAAAAGCCTCATTACCCTCTTTAAATGGTTTTTTAATCTCATAATTGATTTTAAGTTGAATTTTTTTACATT
>NW_018398010.1:120-217 GCF_002168275.2 Theobroma umbraticum | reverse complement strand
TCGTAAAATATATTTTAAGTTGAATTTTATTATATTGTTGGCTAAAACAGACTGTAATTGAATATTTGGCTCAAGAAACATGAAGAAAAACACATTC
>NW_018398010.1:0-110 GCF_002168275.2 Theobroma umbraticum | reverse complement strand
AAAGCCTATTTATAGTCACCCAAATCTTTAAATGCCTTATTACTCTCTTTAAATGATTTTATAACCTCAAAATTGATTTTAAGTCGAATGTTTTTATATTTTTATTTAAA
>NW_018398009.1:1470-1595 GCF_002168275.2 Theobroma umbraticum | reverse complement strand
TTTTGAAGGAATGGGTGACTATAAATAAAATTTTCTTACCAATGAATATCTTTTGCTTCATGTTTCTCGACGTAGACATTCAATTATAGTCTGTTTTAATCAAAAATTTTAAAAAATTTAACTTA
>NW_018398009.1:1285-1449 GCF_002168275.2 Theobroma umbraticum | reverse complement strand
AACAATTTAAAGCGAGTAATAAAGCTTTTGAAGGGATGGTTGACCGTAAATAGACTTTTCTTGCTAATGATTGCCTTTTTCTTCATGGTTCTTAAGGCAGACATTCAATTATAGTCTATTTTAACCAAAATTGTAAAAAAATTTAACTTAAAATCAATTATGAG
>NW_018398009.1:875-1024 GCF_002168275.2 Theobroma umbraticum | reverse complement strand
AGGTAGACATTCAATTATAGTCTATTTTAACCAAAAATGTAAACAAATTTAACTGAAAATCAATTATAAAACAATTTAAAGGGAGTAATTAGGCTTTTGAAGGAATAAGTGATTATAAATGGGCTTTTCTTGCCAATGAATGCATTTTT
>NW_018398009.1:748-865 GCF_002168275.2 Theobroma umbraticum | reverse complement strand
GCGAGCAATAAGGCTTTTGAAGGAATGGATGACTATAAATAGACTTTTTTTTCTCAATGAATTACTTTTTCTACACGTTTCTCGAGAAAAGCATTCAATTATAGTCTGTTTTAACCA
>NW_018398009.1:100-210 GCF_002168275.2 Theobroma umbraticum | reverse complement strand
GGTGACTATAAATAGACTTTTCTTACCAATGAATGCCTTTTTATTCATGTTTCGTAAGGTTGACATTTATTTATAGTTTGTTTTAACTAAAAATGTTAAAAAATCCAACT
>NW_018398009.1:0-90 GCF_002168275.2 Theobroma umbraticum | reverse complement strand
TATGAGATTATGAAACAATTTAGAGCGAGCAATAAAGATTTTGATGGAATGGATGACTATAAATATACTTTTCTTCTCAATGAATGACAT
>NW_018398008.1:3134-3263 GCF_002168275.2 Theobroma umbraticum | reverse complement strand
ATCTCATAATTAATTTTAAGTTGAATTTTTTTATATTTTTTTGTTAAAATAGACAATAATTAAATGCTTTCATCGAGAAACATGTAAAAAAAGCCATTCATTAAGAAGAAAAGTCCATTTATAGTCACC
>NW_018398008.1:2757-2896 GCF_002168275.2 Theobroma umbraticum | reverse complement strand
TTTGAAAAACATGAAGAAACAAGTATTCATTGGCAAGAAAAGTCCATTTAGAGTTACCCATTCCTTCAGAAAGCTCATTACTCGCTCTCAACGGTTTTATAATCTCATAATGGATTTGATGTTGAATTTTTTTACATTT
>NW_018398008.1:2259-2414 GCF_002168275.2 Theobroma umbraticum | reverse complement strand
AGTTGAATTTTTTTATATTTTTTATTAAAACAGACTATAATTAAATGTCTACCTCAAGAAACGTGCAAAAAAACTATTCATTGATAAGAAAAGTCCATTTATAGTCACCAATTTTTGTAAAAGGCTTATTACTCGCTTTAAATGGTTTTATAATC
>NW_018398008.1:2079-2249 GCF_002168275.2 Theobroma umbraticum | reverse complement strand
TTTTAAGTTAAATGTTTTTACATTTTGATTAAAACATACTATAATTTAATGTCTACCTCAAAAAACATGAAGAAACAAGTATTCATTGAGAAGAAAAGTCCATTTAGAGTCACCCGTTCCTTCAAAAAGCTTATTACTCGCTCTAAACGGTTTTATAATCTCATAATTGA
>NW_018398008.1:1873-1979 GCF_002168275.2 Theobroma umbraticum | reverse complement strand
CATTCATTGATAAGAAAAGTCTATTTAGAGTCACCCATTCCTTCAGGAAGCTTATTACTCGTTTTCAACGATTTTATAATCTCATCATTGATTTTATGTTGAATTT
>NW_018398008.1:1736-1863 GCF_002168275.2 Theobroma umbraticum | reverse complement strand
TTTGTTAAAACAAACTATAATTGATTGTCTACCTCAAGAAACAAGCAAAAAGAGCCATTCATTGAGAAGAAAAGTCCATTTATAGTCACTCATTCCTTCAACAGGCTTATTACCAACTTTTAATGGT
>NW_018398008.1:1625-1726 GCF_002168275.2 Theobroma umbraticum | reverse complement strand
AAGAAAAATCCATTTATAATAAGCCATTCCTTCAAAAGCCTTATTATTCGATTTAAATGGTTTTATAATCTCATGATTGATTTTACGTTGAATTTTTTTAC
>NW_018398008.1:1337-1579 GCF_002168275.2 Theobroma umbraticum | reverse complement strand
CAAGAAACGTGCAAAAAAACTATTCATTGAGAAGAAAAGTCCATTTATAGTTACCAATTCTTTCAAAAGGCTTATTACTCGCTTTAAATGGTTTTATAATCCAATAATTGATTTTAAGTTAATTTTTTTTACATTTTGATTAAAACATACTATAATTTAATGTCTACCTTGAAAAGCATGAAGAAACAAATATTCATTGGCAAGAAAAATCCATTTAGAGTCACCCATTCCTTGAAAAAGCT
>NW_018398008.1:908-1100 GCF_002168275.2 Theobroma umbraticum | reverse complement strand
ATGATTTTAAGTTGAATTTTTTTATATATTTTTTAAAACAAATAATAATTGAATGTTTATCTCGAGAAAAAAAAGCTATTGATTGAAAAAAAAAATCCATTTACAGTCATTCATTCCTTCAAAATGCTGATTATTCGCTTAAATGGTTTTATAATCTCATAATTGATTTTAAGTTGAAATTGTTTACATTTT
>NW_018398008.1:608-754 GCF_002168275.2 Theobroma umbraticum | reverse complement strand
TTTTAAGTTGAATTTTTTATATTTTTTGTTAAAACAGACTATAATTGATTGTTTGTCTTAGGGAACGTGTAGAAAAAACCATTCATTGAGATAAAAAGTTCATTTATAGTCACTCATTCCTTCAAAAGCCTTATTACCTACTTTTA
>NW_018398008.1:317-431 GCF_002168275.2 Theobroma umbraticum | reverse complement strand
TTGAATTTTTTTATATTTTTTGTTAAAACATACTATAATTGAATACCTACCTTGGGAAATGAGCAAAAAAAGCCTGTTCATTGAGAACAAAAGTCCATTTATTGTCACACATTC
>NW_018398008.1:0-127 GCF_002168275.2 Theobroma umbraticum | reverse complement strand
TTTATAATCTCCTAACTGACTTTAAGTTGAATTTTTTTATATTTTTGGTTAAAACATACTATAATTAAATGCCTGTCTTGAGAAACATGTAAAAAAAGCCATTCATTGAGAAGAAAAGTCCATTTAT
>NW_018398007.1:1351-1474 GCF_002168275.2 Theobroma umbraticum | reverse complement strand
AATAAGGCTTTTGAAGGAATGGGTGACTATAAATGGGCTTTTCTTACTAATGAATGCTTTTTTTTCTCATGTTTCCCTAGGAAGACATTCAATTGTAATATGTTTTAACCAAAAATGTAAAAA
>NW_018398007.1:1182-1341 GCF_002168275.2 Theobroma umbraticum | reverse complement strand
AAAATCAACTGTGAGATTATAAAACCATTTAAACTGTGTAGTAAGGCTTTTGAAGGAATAGGTGACTATAAATGAACTTTAATAGCCAATGAATATTTCTTTCTTCATGTTTCTCATGGTAGACATTCAATTGTAGTCTGTTTTGACTAAACATGTAAA
>NW_018398007.1:1034-1172 GCF_002168275.2 Theobroma umbraticum | reverse complement strand
GTGAATAATGAGACTTTTGAGAGAATGGATAAATATAAATGGACTTTTCTTACTAATGAATGACATTTTCTTCACATTTTCTAAGGCAGACATTCAATTATAATTTGTTTTAAGTAAAAATATTAAAAAATTCAACTT
>NW_018398007.1:626-886 GCF_002168275.2 Theobroma umbraticum | reverse complement strand
TGAATGTCTTTTGCTTCACGTTTCTCAAGGTAGATATTTAATTATAGTCTACTTCCAGTAAAAATGTAAAAATATTTAACTTAAAATCAATCATGAGGTTATTAAACCATTTAAAGTGAGTAATAAGGCTTTTAAAAGAATGGGTGATAATAAACAGACTTTTATTATCAATTAATGCTTTTTTTTTCATATTTCTCAAGGCTAATGGTCAATTATAGTCTGTTTTAACTACAAATGTAAAACAAATCAACTTAAAATCA
>NW_018398007.1:341-559 GCF_002168275.2 Theobroma umbraticum | reverse complement strand
CAAACATTCAATCATAATCTGTTTTAATAAAAAATATAAAAATATTCAACTTAAAATTAATTATAAGATTATAAACCATTTAAAGCAAATAATAAGGCTTTCGAAGGCTTAGGTGATTGTATATGAACTTTTCATGCCAATGGATGGGTTTGCTTCACATTCCCCAAGGTAGACATTCAATTATAGTCTGTTTTAACTAAAAATGTAAAAAAATTCAA
>NW_018398007.1:0-280 GCF_002168275.2 Theobroma umbraticum | reverse complement strand
TCAGTCACTATAAATAGACTTTTCATGCCAATAGATACCTTTTGCTTCATGTTCCCTAAGGCATATATTTAATTATAATATATTTTAATAAAAAAAAATAAAAAAATTTAACTTAAAATGAATTATGAGATTATAAAACTATTTAAAGCGACTAATAAGGCTTTTAAAGGTATAGGAAACTATAAATAGACTTTTCTTGTACTGAATAGCATTTTCTTTATGTTTCTTGAGTAGACATTTAATTAAAATCTATTTTAACTAAAATGTAAAAAAAATTAAA
>NW_018398006.1:7044-7183 GCF_002168275.2 Theobroma umbraticum | reverse complement strand
ATTTTAAGTTAAATTGTTTTATATTTTTGGTTAAAACAGATTATAATTGAATGTTTTCAATGGGAAACCAAAAGAAAGAGCCAGTCATTGGGAGGAAAATCCCATTTATAGTCATCTATACCTTCAAAAGCCTTATTAC
>NW_018398006.1:6915-7034 GCF_002168275.2 Theobroma umbraticum | reverse complement strand
TTGTTTTATAACTTCAAAATTAATTTTAAGTTGAATTTTTTTACATGTTTCGTTAAAATCGATTATAATTGAATGTTTCCTTGGGAAACATGATGAAAAATCCATTCATTAACAAGAAA
>NW_018398006.1:6099-6213 GCF_002168275.2 Theobroma umbraticum | reverse complement strand
AAAGCCTATTCATAGTCACCCAAGCCTTCAAAAGCTTTATTACTTTCTTTAAATAATTTAATAACCTCAAAATTAATTTTAAGTTGAATTTTTTTATATTTTTGGTTAAAACAG
>NW_018398006.1:5844-6089 GCF_002168275.2 Theobroma umbraticum | reverse complement strand
AATGTTTTCCATGGGAAACCTAAAGAAAAAGCCATTCATTAGCAAGAAAATCTCATTTATAGTCATCCATACCTTCAAAAGCCTTATTACTCTCTTTAAATGGTTTTATAAGTTCAAAATTAATTTTAAGTTGAATTTTTTTACATTTTTGGTTAAAACCGATTATAATTGAATGTTTTCCTAAGGAAACATCAAGAAAAATGCATTCATTGACAAGAAAAGCCCATTTATAGTCACCTAATCCT
>NW_018398006.1:5671-5834 GCF_002168275.2 Theobroma umbraticum | reverse complement strand
TATTACTCTCTTTAAATGGTTTTTTAACCACAAAATTGATTTTAACTTGAATTTTTTTATATTTTTAGTTAAAAAAAACTATATATGAATTAGTTCCATGGGAAAGCTGAAGAAAAAGCCATACATTGGCAAGAAAAGCCCATTTATAGTCACCCAAGCCTTC
>NW_018398006.1:5213-5571 GCF_002168275.2 Theobroma umbraticum | reverse complement strand
ATTTTAACTAAAAATGTAAAAAAATTTAACTCAAAATTAATTTTGAGGTTATAAAACTATTTAAAGAAAGTAATAAGGCTTTTGAAGGCTTGGGCGACTATAAATGGGGTTTTCTTGCCAATGTATAGCTTTTTCTTTAGCTTTCCCATGGAAATCATTCATATATAATTTGTTTTAATTAAAAATATAAAAAAAATCAAGTTAAAATCAATTTTGAGGTTATAAAACCATTTAAAAAGAGTAATAAGGCTTTAGAAGGCTTGGGTGACTATAAATGGACTTTTCTTGCCAATGAATGGATTTTTCTTGATGTTTCCCTAGGAAAACATTCAATTATAATCTGTTTCAACCAAAAATA
>NW_018398006.1:4785-4911 GCF_002168275.2 Theobroma umbraticum | reverse complement strand
TATAATCTGTTTTAACCAAAAATATAAAAAAATTCAACTTAAAATCAATTTTGAAGTTATAAAACTATTTAAAGAGAGAAATAAGGCTTTTGACGGCTTGGGTGACTATAAATGGGCTTTTTTGCC
>NW_018398006.1:4675-4775 GCF_002168275.2 Theobroma umbraticum | reverse complement strand
TCTTTCTTCAGGCTTCCCATGGAAAATAGTCAATTATAATCTATTTGTTAACTATAAAAAAATCAGTTATAAGATTAGAAAACCATTTAAAGCTGGTAAT
>NW_018398006.1:4510-4665 GCF_002168275.2 Theobroma umbraticum | reverse complement strand
AAGGCTTGGGTGTCTATAAATGCACTTTTCTTGCCAATGAATTGGTTTTTCTTCATGCTTCTCGAGGAAAACATTCAATTACAGCCTGGTTTACCAAAGAATGTAATAAAATTCAATTTAAAATCAATTTTACAGTTATAAAACCATTTAAAGAG
>NW_018398006.1:4271-4410 GCF_002168275.2 Theobroma umbraticum | reverse complement strand
ATTTTAAGTTTAATTGTTTCAAATTTTTAGTTAAAACAGATTATAATTAAATGTCTTCCTTGAGAAACATGAAGAAAAACACATTCATTGGCAAGAAAAACCCATTTATACTCACCCAAGCCTTCAAAAGCCTTATTAC
>NW_018398006.1:4119-4261 GCF_002168275.2 Theobroma umbraticum | reverse complement strand
TAGTTTTATAACCTCAAAATTGATTTTAACTTGAATTTTTGTATATTTTTAGTTAAAACGGACTATATATGAATGATTTCCATAGGAAAGCTGAAGAAAAAGCCATACATTGGCAAGCAAAGCCCATTTATAGTCACCCAAG
>NW_018398006.1:3957-4094 GCF_002168275.2 Theobroma umbraticum | reverse complement strand
TAAATAGTTTTATAATCTCATAATTGATTTGAACTTGATTTATTTTGCATTTTTAGTTAACACAAATTATACTTGAATGTTTGCCTCGAGAAGCATAAAGAAACACCCATTCATTGAAAAGAAAAGCCCATTTATAG
>NW_018398006.1:3774-3947 GCF_002168275.2 Theobroma umbraticum | reverse complement strand
CTTCAAAAGCCTTATTACTCTCTTTAAACAGCTTTATAACCTCAAAATTGATTTTAAGTCAAATATTTTTATATTTTTGGTTAAAATAGTTTATAATTGAATGTTTTCCTTGGGAAACATGAAGAAAAATGCATTCATTGGCAAGAAAAGCCCATTTATAGTCACCCAAGCCT
>NW_018398006.1:3424-3559 GCF_002168275.2 Theobroma umbraticum | reverse complement strand
TTCGAAAGCCTTATTACTCGCTTTAAATGGTTTTATAATCTAATAACTGATTTTTTTATGTTTTTCGTTAAAACAGATTATAATTGACTGTTTTCCATGGGAAGCCTGAAGAAAGAGCTATTCATTGGCAAAAAA
>NW_018398006.1:3029-3327 GCF_002168275.2 Theobroma umbraticum | reverse complement strand
TTTAAGTTGAATTGTTTTATATTTTTGGTTAAAATAGATTATAATTGAATGTTTTCCATGTGAAACCTAAAGAAAGAGTGATTCATTGGCAAGAAAATCCCATTTATAATTACTCATACCTTCAAAAGCCATATTACTCTCTTTAAATGGTTTTATAACCTTAAAATTAATTTTGAGTTAAATTTTTTTACTTTTTTGGTTAAAATCAATTATAATTGAATGTTTTCCTTGGGAAATATGAAGAAAAATCCACTCATTGGCAAGAAAAGCGCATTTATAGTCACCTAAGCCTTCAAAA
>NW_018398006.1:2821-3019 GCF_002168275.2 Theobroma umbraticum | reverse complement strand
TCTCTTTAAATAGTTTTATAACCTCAAATTGATTTTAAGTTGAATTTTTTAACATTTTTGGTTAAAATAGATTACAATTGAATATTTTCCTTGGGAAACATGAAGAAAAATCCGTTCATTGGCAATAAAAGCCCATTTATAGTCACCCAAGCCTTCGAAAGCCTTATTTCTCTCTTTAAATGGTTTTATAACTGCAAA
>NW_018398006.1:2124-2811 GCF_002168275.2 Theobroma umbraticum | reverse complement strand
AATTGAATTTTATTACATTGTTGGGTAAACCAGACTATAATTGAATGTTTCCCTCAAGACGCATGAAGAAAAACCAATTCATTGGCAACAAAAGCGCATTTATAGATACCCACGCGTTCGAAAGCCTTATTACTTACTTTAAATGGTTTTATAATCTCATAACTGATTTTAAGTTGAATTTTTTTATATGGTTAAAACATATTACAATTGACTGTTTTCCATGGGAAGCCTGAAGAAAGAGCTATTCATTGGCAAAAAAGCCCATTTGCAGTCACTCAAGCCTTCAAAATCCTTATTACTCTATTTAAAGAGTTTTATAACCTCAAAATTGATTTTAAGTTAAGTTTTTTTATATTTTTGGTTAAAAAAGACTATAATTGAATGTTTTCCATGGGAAACTTGAAGACAAAGCCATTCATTGGTAAGAAAAGTCCATTTATAGTCACTCAAGCCTTCAAAAGCCTTATTACTCTCTTGAAATAGTTTTATAATCTCATAATTGATTTTAAGTTCAAATTGTTTTCATTTTTGGTTAAAACGGATTATAATTGAGTGTTTACCTTGGAGAACATGAAGAAAAACACATTCATTGACAAGAAAAGCCTATTCATAGTCACCCAAGCCTTCAAAAGTCTTATTACTCTCTTTAAATAGTTTTATCACTTCAAAATTGATTTTAAGTTGTAT
>NW_018398006.1:1127-2039 GCF_002168275.2 Theobroma umbraticum | reverse complement strand
AAAAGCCCATTTATAATCACCCAAGTCTTTAAAAGCCTTATTACTCTCTTTAAAAGGTTTTATAATCGCATAATCAATTTGAAGTTAAATTATTTTACATTTTTGGTTAACATAGATTATAATTGAATGTTTGCCTCAAGAAGCATCAAGAAAAACTCATTCATTGGCAAGAAAAGCCCATATATAGTCGCCCAAGCCCTCAAAAGCCTTATTACTCTCTTTAAATGGTTTTATAATCTCATAATTGATTTTAAGTTCAAATTTTTTATATTTTTGGTTAAAACAGATTATAATTGAATGTTTGCCTTGGAAAACATGAAGAAAAATGCATTCATTAGCAAGAAAAGCCTATTCATAGTCACCCAAGCTTTCAAAAGCCTTATTACTCTTTTAAAATGGTTTTATAACCTCAAAATTGATTTTAAGTTTTTTTTATAGTTTTATTTAAAATAGATTATATTTGAATCGTTCCCTTAAGAAACATGAAGAAAAACCCATTTATTCGTAACAAAAGCCCATTTATAGTCACCCAAGCCTTCAAAAGCCTTATTACTCTCTTTAAAAAGTTTTATAATCTCATAATTGGTTTGAAGTTGAATTATTTTACATTTTTTGTTAACAAAGATTATAATTTAATGTTTGCCTCAAGAAGCATCAAGAAAAACCCATTCATTGCCAGGAAAAACCCATTTTTAGTCACCCAAGCCCTTAAAAGCCTTATTACTCTCTTTAAATAGTTTTATAATCTCATAATTAATTTTAAGTTGAATTTTTTTCTATTTTTTATTAAAACAGATTATAATTGAATGTTTGGCTTTGGACACATAAAGAAAAAAACATTCATTGTCAAGAAACCTCTTTTATAGTCACCCAAGCCTTCAAAAGCCTTATTACTCTCTTTAAATAGTTTTA
>NW_018398006.1:980-1111 GCF_002168275.2 Theobroma umbraticum | reverse complement strand
TTTAAGTTGAATTTTTTTATATTTTTAGTTAAAACAGATTATAATTGAATATTTTTCATGGAAAACCTGAAGCAAGAGCCATTCATCGATAAGAAAAGCCTATTTATAATCACCCAAGCCTTCAAAAGCCT
>NW_018398006.1:555-970 GCF_002168275.2 Theobroma umbraticum | reverse complement strand
TTTAAATGGTTTTATAATCTCCTCATTGATTCTAAGTTGAATGTTTTTTTATTTTTTATTAAAACAGATTACAATTGAATGTTTACCTTAGGAAACATGAAGAAAAACCCATTCACTAGGAAGAAAAGCCCATTTATAGTCACCTAATCCTTCGAAAGTCGAATTACTTTGTTTAAATGGTTTTATAATCTCATAATTGATTTTAAGTTGAAATTGTTTTATATTTTTGGCCAAAACAGATTATAATTGAATGTTTACCATCAGAAAAATGAAGAAAAACACGTACATTGAAAAGAAAAGCCCATTTATAGTCACCCAAGCCTTCAAATGCTTTATTACTCTCTTTAAACAGCTTTATAGTCTTAAAATTGATTTTAAGTTTAATTGTTTCACATTTTTAGTTAAAACAGATTAT
>NW_018398006.1:287-408 GCF_002168275.2 Theobroma umbraticum | reverse complement strand
TTTTTTATATTTTTAGTTAAAACAGATTACAATTGAATGTTTTCCTTGGGAAACATCAAGAAAAATCCATTCATTGGCTAGAAAAGCCCATTTATAGTCACCCAAGCTTTCAAAAGCCTTA
>NW_018398006.1:109-270 GCF_002168275.2 Theobroma umbraticum | reverse complement strand
TTTTATAACCGCAAAATTAGTTCTAAATTGAATTTTATTACATTGTTGGCTAAAACAGACCACAATTGGATGTTTGTCTTGATAAACATGAAGAAAAACTAATTCATTGCCAAGAAAAGCCCATTGATAGTCACCCAACCCTTTGAAAGCCTTATTACTCG
>NW_018398006.1:0-99 GCF_002168275.2 Theobroma umbraticum | reverse complement strand
TTTTATATTCTCATAATTGATTTCAAGTTGAATTTTTTTTTACATTTACTTAAAAACAGGTTATAATTGAATGTTTTTCATGAGAAACATGAAGAAAAA
>NW_018398005.1:8595-8697 GCF_002168275.2 Theobroma umbraticum | reverse complement strand
TTCTATAACAAATATAGGATAGGTGACCAAGTTTATCACAAATATAACACCTAAAAGAAACTTTAGTAAGGCTTTTCTTGAAATTTGTGTTTCTTTGTGTTT
>NW_018398005.1:8477-8585 GCF_002168275.2 Theobroma umbraticum | reverse complement strand
TTTTATAATCTGTTTTTGAGTGTTCAAGTTTAGCTTGAAGTAAATTTCGTTATTCTAGAACAGAGTAGAAATAATGATTTATCTTTTCTAAATCATTCTCAAGAGATG
>NW_018398005.1:8355-8467 GCF_002168275.2 Theobroma umbraticum | reverse complement strand
TCAGACATAGATTTGCTCTTTCTTCCATTTTCTCTTCTTCAGTATCTGAACTTGAAAGATCATTGTCTGACCAGGTTGCAGCCACCATTCCTTTCTTTGATTTTTTGTTTTT
>NW_018398005.1:7752-7906 GCF_002168275.2 Theobroma umbraticum | reverse complement strand
TCTAAGTAGTCTTTTGACAATTTCATATTCAGGAATTGAATTGCCTAGCTGACTTAGTTTATTTGTGATATTTGTGAACCTATCAAGCATGCTGGTGATGTCTTCACTAGGTTTCATTTTAAATATTTTATAGTTGTGTGTTAGGAGAGCTATT
>NW_018398005.1:7305-7506 GCF_002168275.2 Theobroma umbraticum | reverse complement strand
AGTTAAGGCACAATGTAAAGTGTTTATTACCTTGAAGTTTGTCTGAACCTTTTTTGTTTTAGCTTCAGTCCATTCAGGCCTTGGCTTAGGGATCATTTCATTTGTCACTACATTTATGGTTGAAAAAATGAATGGTCGATCAGTTAAGACATCCCACATTTCATAATCTATTGCCCTTATATAGATTGACATTCTAGTGCT
>NW_018398005.1:7061-7192 GCF_002168275.2 Theobroma umbraticum | reverse complement strand
ACCACTTGTTGGTCCCAAATAAATGTGCTAGAACGGGGGTGAATAACACTTTTTTACTCTTACTAAATTTGACCTCTAATTGAGGGCAAGTTAAAATTCAAAGATGGGAAGTTAAATGCAAGATATGGAAT
>NW_018398005.1:6348-6516 GCF_002168275.2 Theobroma umbraticum | reverse complement strand
ACTCTGTTACAAAGATTGGAGTGAAGTGTAGAAAATATGTAGAGTGTTCTTGAGTTTTGGAGCTATTTTTCATCTGGAAAGCCTTCAAATCTAATTTATGGCTATTGGGAGGGTTTTTTATACTTGAAAAATCAACTCTGATGGCAGCTAGACAGATTTTGACCGTTG
>NW_018398005.1:6114-6248 GCF_002168275.2 Theobroma umbraticum | reverse complement strand
AGAATTTCAGTTCACCCATCATGCTCATCTCAAATTCACCCTACATTTCTTCAGAAAAGTTCTTGCACAAATCCTCATTCGTAGCACCAAATATAATATCATCCACATAAATTTGAACTATAATTAAATCATTC
>NW_018398005.1:5908-6018 GCF_002168275.2 Theobroma umbraticum | reverse complement strand
ATCTAGGAGGTTGTTCAACATAAACTTCTTCTTGAATAATACCATTTAAAAAGGTGCTTTTCACATCTATTTGAAATAGTTTGAAGTTCATGAAACATGCAAATGCAAGT
>NW_018398005.1:5529-5676 GCF_002168275.2 Theobroma umbraticum | reverse complement strand
CCATACTTGGTTTCTCTTAACTTGATCAAGCTCTTCTTGCATAGCTAATATCCACTTTCTTCTTTTTCTGCCTCTTCAAGACTCTTAGGCTCAATTTAAGAGATAAAAGCAGAGAATTCACACGTCTCTCTTATTCCTCTTCTGGTT
>NW_018398005.1:5189-5457 GCF_002168275.2 Theobroma umbraticum | reverse complement strand
CTAAGGGTAGAGGTTCTACTTCTCTTCCATATGGATTATCTTCATAGTTTTTCTAATTTTCTAAGCTCATTTCTTCCATTTGTCTTTTTGAGTCCTCTGCATCAATTTTATTAGCAAGAGCTTCCTTTTGCAAGATATTAGAGTCATCAAAAACTACATTAATAGATTCTTCAATAGTTAGAGTTTTTTTGTTAAAAACTCTATAGGCTTTTGGGTTCAATGCATATTCTAGAAAGATTGCTTCATCACTCTTAGCATCAAATTTTCC
>NW_018398005.1:4997-5089 GCF_002168275.2 Theobroma umbraticum | reverse complement strand
TGAAGATTCTTTTTACTGCAGTAAAGTGTGACTCTTTGGGTTGAGATTGAAACCAAGCACAGAAGCATACACTAAATTGAATATCAGGTTTG
>NW_018398005.1:4890-4987 GCF_002168275.2 Theobroma umbraticum | reverse complement strand
AATAAAGTAAAGATCCAATTATACCTTTATAAAGTTTTTGATCAACATCTTTTCCTTTCTCATCTGCATCAAGTTTGATGGAGGGGCTTATTGGTGT
>NW_018398005.1:4238-4348 GCF_002168275.2 Theobroma umbraticum | reverse complement strand
TTAATCCATATAATGCCTTATGTAGTTTGAAAACATAATCTAATTTTTCAAAGTTATCAAATCTAGGAGGTTGTTCAACATAAACTTCTTCTTGAATAATACCATTTAAA
>NW_018398005.1:3926-4067 GCF_002168275.2 Theobroma umbraticum | reverse complement strand
TGGTTATATCCTTGTGCCACTAACCTTGCTTTGTTTCTAATGACATTACCTTGCCCATCTATCTTGTTTCTAAACACCTACTTTGTTCCAACAATTGAGTGATTTATTGGTCTAGAGACTAATGTCCATACTTGGTTTCTC
>NW_018398005.1:3754-3916 GCF_002168275.2 Theobroma umbraticum | reverse complement strand
CAAGCTCTTCTTGCATAGCTAATATCCAGCTTTCTTCTTTTTCTGCCTCTTCAAAACTCTTAGGCTCGATTTAAGAGATAAAAGTAGAGAATTCACACGTCTCTCTTGTTCCTCTTCTGGTTTTGACACCTTGTGAGAGATCACCTAAAATCTGTTCTTGTG
>NW_018398005.1:3406-3525 GCF_002168275.2 Theobroma umbraticum | reverse complement strand
TCAAAAACTACATGAATAGATTCTTCAATAGTTAGAGTTTTTTTGTTAAAAACTATATAGGCTTTTGAGTTCAATGCATATTCTAGAAAGATTGCTTCATCACTCTTAGCATCAAATTT
>NW_018398005.1:3178-3377 GCF_002168275.2 Theobroma umbraticum | reverse complement strand
CAAAACATTTGCAGCCAAAGCTTCTAAAGTGAGAAATATTTAGTTTTCTACCTTATACAATTCATATGGTATTTTTGATATCATGGCTCTTATTGATGCTCTATTGAGAATATATGCTGTTGTATTGACAGCTTCTGCCTAAAAATATTTAGGTAGATTGTTTTCACAAAGCATGGTTCTAGCCATTTCTTTTAAAGTT
>NW_018398005.1:3012-3154 GCF_002168275.2 Theobroma umbraticum | reverse complement strand
ATTTTGTTGGGGTGTTCTAGGTGCATAAAAGTTATGGTCTATCCCCTCTTCATTACAAAAAGTTTTCAAAATCATTTCCTTCGAATTTTCCTCCATGATCACTTTTAATACTAACAATGACAAGTCCTCTTTCATGTTGAAC
>NW_018398005.1:2831-2983 GCF_002168275.2 Theobroma umbraticum | reverse complement strand
TTTTTATGAGCAAGAAAGTAGACCCAAGTGTACCTAGAGTAGTCATTAACTAGCACAAAGCCATATGATTTGCCTCATAGGCTAGTTGTATTTATTGAACCAAATAAATCGATATGTAGTAACTTAAGAGGTCTAGAAGTGGAAATGATCTT
>NW_018398005.1:2624-2735 GCF_002168275.2 Theobroma umbraticum | reverse complement strand
TGCTCACATATCCAAGTCTTCTATGCCATAGCCAACTATCATTTTCATTATTTGTCATAAGGCATGTTTCACAATTAGCCTCAAGATCTTCTACAAATATGACATACATAT
>NW_018398005.1:2470-2600 GCF_002168275.2 Theobroma umbraticum | reverse complement strand
AAACTGTATTAGTACTAATATCTATCACTTCACATTTATATGAATCAAAACATATTTTAAACCCTTTATCACACAATTGGCTAATACTCAATAAATTGTGCTTTAAGCCTTTAACAAGTAATACATGGCT
>NW_018398005.1:2086-2225 GCF_002168275.2 Theobroma umbraticum | reverse complement strand
GCTGCTACATAGGATCCTTTTAGAACCCAAATTCTTTTTGTTTTCTGCATGCTTATATTTCTATAACAAATATAGGATAGGTGATCAAGTTTATCACAAATATAACACCTAAGAGAAACATTAGTAGGGCTTTTCTTGA
>NW_018398005.1:1865-1986 GCF_002168275.2 Theobroma umbraticum | reverse complement strand
TGATGCATGTCAACTAGGTAAACAAGTCAGAACATCTTTCAAAACCAAAAAGATCATTTCCACTTACAGACCTCTTAAGTTACTACATATCGATTTATTTGGTCCAATAAATACAACTAGC
>NW_018398005.1:1687-1854 GCF_002168275.2 Theobroma umbraticum | reverse complement strand
ATCATATGGCTTTGTGATAGTTGATGACTACTTTAGGTACACTTGGGTCTACTTTCTTGCTCATAAAAATGATGCACTATTTGCTTTTGTGAATCATTGTAAGAAATTTCAAAATGAAAGAGGACTTGTCATTGTTAGTATTAAAAGTGATCATGGAGGAGAATTCG
>NW_018398005.1:1234-1466 GCF_002168275.2 Theobroma umbraticum | reverse complement strand
CATATGAATTGTATAAAGGTAGAAAACTAAATATTTCTCACTTTAGAAGCTTTGACTGCAAATGTTTTGTACTAAATAATGGAAAGCATTCTCTAGGAAAATTTGATGCTCAGAGTGTTAAAGCAATCTTTCTAGGATATGCGTTAAACTCTAAAGCTTGTAGAGTTTTTAACAAAAAAACTCTAACTATTGAAAAATCTATTCATGTAGTTTTTGATGAATCTAATATCTT
>NW_018398005.1:273-630 GCF_002168275.2 Theobroma umbraticum | reverse complement strand
AACAAAGCAAGGTTAGTGGCACAAGGATATAACCAAGAAGAGGGCATTGACTATCATGAAATGTTTGCTCCTATTGCTGGAATAGAAGCAATAAGATTATTACTTGCATTTGCATATTTCATGAACTTCAAACTATTTCAAATAGATGTGAAAAGTGCTTTTTTAAGTGGTCTTATTCAAGAAGAAGTTTATGTTGAACAACCTTATGGATTTGAGGACTTTAAAAAACCAAATTATGTTTTCAAATTACAGAAGGCATTATATGGATTAAAACAAGCTCCAAGAGCTTCGTATGAAAGACTCTTAAAATTTTTAGTTGAAAAAGGGTATATTAGATGAAGCATTGATACAACATTG
>NW_018398005.1:0-119 GCF_002168275.2 Theobroma umbraticum | reverse complement strand
GATGGGTGAACTGAAATTCTTTCTTGGCCTTCAAATCAAACAATGCAAAAAGAGGATCTTCATTGGTCAAGAAAGATACATTCAAGACATACTAAAGAAATTTGATATGCTGAAGTTGA
>NW_018398004.1:1559-1670 GCF_002168275.2 Theobroma umbraticum | reverse complement strand
AATGTCTACCTTGAGAAATGTGAAGAAAAAAGCATTCATTGGCAAGAAAAGTTAATTTATACTTACCCACTCCTTTAAAGGCCTTATTACTCACTTTAAATGGTTTTATAA
>NW_018398004.1:1207-1549 GCF_002168275.2 Theobroma umbraticum | reverse complement strand
GATTTAAATTTGAATTCTTTGAACATTTTTAGTTAAAACAGATTATAATTGAATGTCAACTTCAAGAAATGTGAACAAAAAGGCATTCATCAACAAGAAAAGTCCATTTATAGTCACCCATTCCGTCAAAAGCCTTATTGCTCACTTTAAATGGTTTCATAAACTCATAATGGATTTTAGGTTGAACGTTTTGACATTTTTGGTTAGAACAGATTATAATTGAATGTCTGCCTTGGGATACATGAAGAGAAAGGTATTCATTAGTAAGAAAAGTCTATTTATAGTCACCCGTTCTTTCAAAAGCCATACTACTCACTTTAAATGCTTTTATAATCTCAAAAT
>NW_018398004.1:896-1046 GCF_002168275.2 Theobroma umbraticum | reverse complement strand
TATTACTCATTTTAAATGGCTTTATAATCTCAAAATTGATTTAAATTTGAATTTCTTATACATTTTCAGTTAAAATAGATTATAATTAAATGTCTACCTCGACAAATGTGAAGAAAAAGGCATTCATTGGTAAAAAAAGTCCATTTATAG
>NW_018398004.1:817-886 GCF_002168275.2 Theobroma umbraticum | reverse complement strand
TTTCAAAAGCCTTATTACTCACTTTAAATTGTTTTATAATCTGATAATTGATTTAAATTTGAATTCTTT
>NW_018398004.1:684-807 GCF_002168275.2 Theobroma umbraticum | reverse complement strand
GGTTAAAACAAATTATAATTGAATGCCAACCTCAAGAAACATGAAAAAAAAAACATTCATTGGCAAGAAAAGTCAACTTATAGTCACTCATTTCTTCAAAAGCTTTTTTACTCACTTTAAATG
>NW_018398004.1:477-674 GCF_002168275.2 Theobroma umbraticum | reverse complement strand
CTCATAATTAATTTTAGGTTGAACTTTTTTATGTTTTTAGTTAGAACTGATTATAATTGAACGTCTACCTTGGGGCACCTAAAGAAAAAGGTATTCATTAGCAAGAAAAGTCCATTTATTGTCACCTATTCCTTCAAAAGCTCTACTACTCACTTTAAATAGTTTTATAATCTCAAATTTAATTTTAAGTTCAATTT
>NW_018398004.1:339-467 GCF_002168275.2 Theobroma umbraticum | reverse complement strand
TTTAGTTAAAATAGATTATAATTGATTGTCTAGCTCAAGATACTTGAATAAAAAGTCATTCATTGGCAAGGAACTCCATTTATAGTCACCCATTTCTTTAAAAGCCTTATTACTCACTTTAAATGGTT
>NW_018398004.1:156-323 GCF_002168275.2 Theobroma umbraticum | reverse complement strand
GATTTAAATTTGAATTCTTTGTATATTTTTAGTTAAAACAGATTATAATTAAATGTCTACCTCAAGAAACATAAAGAAAAAAGAATTCATTGGCAAGAAAAGTCTATTTATAGTAATCCATTCTTTCAAAAGCCTTATTACTCACTTTAAATAGTTTTATAATCTCA
>NW_018398004.1:0-146 GCF_002168275.2 Theobroma umbraticum | reverse complement strand
AAATTTTAATTCTTTGAACATTTTTGGTTAAAACAGATTATAATTGAATGCCTACCTCAAAAAACATGAAGAAAAAGGTATTTATTGGCAAGAAAAATCATTTATAGTCACCCATTCCTTCAAAAGCCTTATTACTCACTTTAAAT
>NW_018398003.1:3594-3777 GCF_002168275.2 Theobroma umbraticum | reverse complement strand
TTTTGAAGGAAAATGTGACTATAAATGGACTTTTCTTGTCAATAAATGCTTTTTCCTTCACATTTCTCGAGGCATATATTTAATTACAGTATGTTTTAATAAAAAATGTAAAACATCTCAACCTAAAACCAATTATGAGATTAGAAAACCATTTAAATCGAGTAATAAGGCTTTTGAAGGAAT
>NW_018398003.1:3451-3572 GCF_002168275.2 Theobroma umbraticum | reverse complement strand
CTTGTCAATGAATGCTTTTGTCTTCATGTTTCTCGAGATAGACAGTCAATTATTTTTTGTTTTAAATAAAAATATAAAAAACTTCAACTTAAAATCAATTATTAGATTATAAAACCATTTA
>NW_018398003.1:3088-3227 GCF_002168275.2 Theobroma umbraticum | reverse complement strand
AAAATCAATTATGAGATTAGAAAACCATTTAAAGCAAGTAATAAGGCTTTTGAACGAATGGGTGACTATAAATGGACTTTTCCTGTCAATGAATGCTTTTGTCTTCACGTTTCTCAAGATAGACAATCAATTGTTGTCT
>NW_018398003.1:2958-3077 GCF_002168275.2 Theobroma umbraticum | reverse complement strand
AAATGTAAAAAAATTCAACTGAAAATCAATTATTAGATTAGAAAATCATTTAAAATGAGTAATAGGGCTTTTGAAGGAATGAAAGGCTATAAATAGACTTTTCTTGCCATTGAATACTT
>NW_018398003.1:2561-2764 GCF_002168275.2 Theobroma umbraticum | reverse complement strand
AATGTTTTTTTCTTCACTTTTCTCTAGGGAGACATTCAATTATAGCCTGTTTTGAATAAAAAATATAAAAAAATTACGCTTAGAATTAATTATGAGATTATAAAACAATTTAGAACGAGTAAAAAAGCTATTAAAGGAATGGGAGGCTATAAATCGACTTTTTTTATCAATGAATGCTTTTTTCATCACGTTTATTAAGGTAG
>NW_018398003.1:2441-2551 GCF_002168275.2 Theobroma umbraticum | reverse complement strand
ATAGTCTATTTTAATGAAAAATGTAAAAAATTTCAACTTAAAATCAATAATTAGAATATAAACTATTTAAAGCGAGTAATAAGACTTTTGAAGGAATGGGTGACTATAAA
>NW_018398003.1:2017-2136 GCF_002168275.2 Theobroma umbraticum | reverse complement strand
GAAGGAATGGGTGACTATAAATGGACTTTTCTTTATAATGAATACTTTTTCCTTAACGTTTCTTGAAATAGACATTCAATTATTGTCTGTTTTAAACAAAAATATAAAAAAATTCAACT
>NW_018398003.1:1646-1775 GCF_002168275.2 Theobroma umbraticum | reverse complement strand
ACTTTTCTGGTCAATGAATGCTTTGTTCTTTACGTTTTTTGATGTAAATATTCAATTATAGTCTGTTTTAATAAAAAATGTAAAACAACTCAACCTAAAATCAATTATGAGATTAGAAAACCATTTAAA
>NW_018398003.1:1083-1199 GCF_002168275.2 Theobroma umbraticum | reverse complement strand
AAAGCAAGTAATAAGGCTTTTGAAGGAATGGGTGACTATAAGTGGACTTTTTTTGTCAATCAATGCTTTTGTCTTCACGTTTTTTGAGATAAACAATCAATTGTTTTCTGTTTTAA
>NW_018398003.1:941-1056 GCF_002168275.2 Theobroma umbraticum | reverse complement strand
GGAATGGAAGGCTATAAATAGACTTTTCTTGCCATTGAATACTTTTGTCTTCACATTTCTAGAGATTGACAGTCAATTATTGTCTGTTTTAATAAAAGATGTAAAGAAATTTAAC
>NW_018398003.1:627-777 GCF_002168275.2 Theobroma umbraticum | reverse complement strand
TTAGAACGAGTAAAAAGGCTATTAAAGGAATGTGAGGCTATAAATAGACTTTTTGAATCAATGAATGCTTTTTTCTTCATGTTTTTCAGGGCAGAAGTTCAATTATAGTCTATTTTAATGAAAAATTTAAAAAATTTCAACTTAAAATCA
>NW_018398003.1:282-409 GCF_002168275.2 Theobroma umbraticum | reverse complement strand
AAAACCATTTAAAGTGAGTAATAAGGCTTTTGAAGGAATGGGTGACTATAAGTGAACTTTTCTTGATAATGACTGTGTTTTTCTTCACATTTGTTGAGGTAGACATTCAATTATAGTCTATTTTAAT
>NW_018398003.1:0-117 GCF_002168275.2 Theobroma umbraticum | reverse complement strand
TTCAACTTAAAATCAATTATTAGATTATAAAATCATTTAAACCGAGTAATAAGGTTTTTTAAGGAATGAGAGGCTATAAATAGACTTTTCTCACCAATGAATGCTATTGTCTTCAAA
>NW_018398002.1:3145-3255 GCF_002168275.2 Theobroma umbraticum | reverse complement strand
GCGAGTAATAAGGCTTTTGAAGGAATGTGTGACTATAAATGGACTTTTCTTATCGATGAATGCTCTTTTCTTCACATTTCTCAAGATAGATATTCAATTATACTCTGTTT
>NW_018398002.1:2957-3135 GCF_002168275.2 Theobroma umbraticum | reverse complement strand
TGTAAAAAAATTCAACTTAAAATCTATTATTAGATTATAAAACGATTTAAAGCTAGTAATAAGGCTTTTGAAGGAATGCAAGGCTATAAATGGACTTTTTTGGCCAATGAATTCTTTTTTCTTCACATTTCTCAAGGCAAACATTCAATTATAACCTGTTTTAATGAAAAATATAAAA
>NW_018398002.1:2699-2947 GCF_002168275.2 Theobroma umbraticum | reverse complement strand
TAAAATCAATTATGAGATTATAAAACAATTTGAAGGGAGTAATATGGCTTTTGAAGTAAAGGGTGACTATAAATGGGCGTTTCTTGTCAATGAATGCCTTTTACTTCATGCTTCTCGAGACAAACATTCAATTATAGTCTGTTTGAATCAAAATTTTAAAAAAATTCAACCTAAAATTAATTATGAGATTAGAAAACTATTGGAAGCAAGTAATAAGGCTTTTGAAGGAATGGGTGACTATAAATGGA
>NW_018398002.1:2569-2689 GCF_002168275.2 Theobroma umbraticum | reverse complement strand
CGATGAATGCTCTTTTCTTCATGTTTCTCGAGATAGATATTGAATTATAGTCTGTTTGAAACAAATATGTAAAAAATTTCAACTTAAAATCAATTATTAGATTATAAAACCATTTAAAGT
>NW_018398002.1:2200-2436 GCF_002168275.2 Theobroma umbraticum | reverse complement strand
AAATATTCAACTTAAAATCAATTATGAGATTATAAAACCATTTGAAGCGAGTAACATGGCTTTTGAAGAAAAGGGTGACTATAAATGGACTCTTCTTGTCAATAAATGTTTTTTCTTCATGTTTCTCGAGACAAACATTCAATTATAGTCTGTTTGAATCAAAAATGCAAAAAAAGTCAACTTAAAATCAATTATGAGATTAGAAAACCATTGGAAGCAAGTAATAAGGCTTTTGA
>NW_018398002.1:1905-1991 GCF_002168275.2 Theobroma umbraticum | reverse complement strand
TGCCAATGAATACTTTTTTCTTCATGCTTCTCAAGGCAAATATTCAATTATAGTCTGTTGTAATGAAAAATGTAAAAATATTCAAC
>NW_018398002.1:1736-1895 GCF_002168275.2 Theobroma umbraticum | reverse complement strand
TTATGAGATTATAAAACAATTTGAAGCGAGTAATATGGCTTTTGAAGGAAAGGGTGACTATAAATGGACTTTTTTTTTCAATGAATTCTTTTTTCTTCACGTTTCTTGAGACAAATATTAGATTGTAGTCTGTTTGAATCAAAAATGTAAAAAAATTTA
>NW_018398002.1:1537-1726 GCF_002168275.2 Theobroma umbraticum | reverse complement strand
AATTATGAGATTAGAAAACCATTAGAAGCGAGTAATAAGGGTTTTGAAGGAATGGGTGACTATAAATGAACTTTTCTTGTCGATGAATGGTCTTTTCTTCATGTTTCTCGAGATAGATATTCAATTATTATATGTTTTAATAAAAAATGTAAAAAATTTCAACTTAAAATCATTTATTAGATTATAAAA
>NW_018398002.1:1440-1527 GCF_002168275.2 Theobroma umbraticum | reverse complement strand
TGAGTAATAAGGCTTTTGAAGGAATGGAAGCTGTAAACAAACTTTTCTTACAAATGAATGCTTTTTTCTTCATGCTTCTCAAGGCAA
>NW_018398002.1:1190-1430 GCF_002168275.2 Theobroma umbraticum | reverse complement strand
ATAGTCTGTTTTAATGAAAAATGTAAAAAAATTGAGCTTAAAATCAAGTATGAGATTATAAAACTAATTAAAGTGAGTAACAAGACTTTTGAAGAAATAGGTGACTATAAATGGACTTTTCTTTATAACGAATACTTTTTCCCTCATGTTTCACGAGATAGACATTCAATTATTATTTGTTTTAATAAAAATATAAAAAAACTCAACTTAAAATCAATTATTAGATTATAAAACCATTTA
>NW_018398002.1:749-955 GCF_002168275.2 Theobroma umbraticum | reverse complement strand
GAAGGAAAGGGTGACTATAAATGGACTTTTCTTGTCAATGAATGCTTTTTTTTTTCACGTGTCTCGAGATAAATATTCAATTATAGTCTGTTTGAAACAAAAATGTAAAAACATTCAACCTAAAATTAATTATGAGATTAGAAAACCACTGGAATCGAGTAATAAGGGTTTTGAAGGAATGGGTGACTATAAATAGACTTTTCTTG
>NW_018398002.1:401-578 GCF_002168275.2 Theobroma umbraticum | reverse complement strand
AAAACCATTTAAAGTGAGTAATAAGGCTTTTGAAGGAATGGGAGGCTGTAAACAAACTTTTCTTGCCAATGAATGTTTTTTTTTTCATGCTTCTCAAGGCAAACATTCAAAGATAGTCTGTTTTAATGAAAAATGTAAAAAAAGTTGAGCTTAAAATCAAGTATGAGATTATAAAAC
>NW_018398002.1:146-391 GCF_002168275.2 Theobroma umbraticum | reverse complement strand
GAGTAATAAGGCTTTTGAAGGAATGAGTGACTATGAATGGACTTTTCTTTACAATGAATACTTTTTCCTTCATGTTTTTTAAAATAGACATTCAATTATTGTTTGTTTTAATAAAAATGTAAAAAAACTCAACTTAAAATCAATTATTAGATTATAAAACCATCTAAAGCGAGTAATAATTCTTTTAAAGGAATGAGAGGCTATAAATAGACTTTTCCTACCAATGAATGCTTTTTTCTTCACTT
>NW_018398002.1:0-136 GCF_002168275.2 Theobroma umbraticum | reverse complement strand
AAACATTCAATTATAGCCTGTTTTAACGCAAAATGTAAAAATATTCAACTTAAAATTAATTATGAGATTAGAAAACCATTGGAAGCGAGTAATAAGGCTTTTTAAGGAATGAGAGGCTATAAATAGACTTTTCTTT
>NW_018398000.1:12249-13493 GCF_002168275.2 Theobroma umbraticum | reverse complement strand
CAGATTATAATTGAATGTATACCTCGAGAAACGAGAAGAAAATGGTATTTATTGACAAGCAAAGTCCATTTACCGTCACCCATACCTTCAAAAGGCTTATTCCTTGTTTTAAATAGTTTTATAACCTTAAAATTGATGTTAAGTTGTATTTTTTTATATTTTTGGGTAAAACATATTGTTGTTGATTGTTTACCTCAAGAAACATAAATAAAAAGGAATTCATTGGCAAGAAATGTCCATTTATAGTAACCCATATCTTCAAAAGCCTTATTACTCGCCTTGAATGGTTTTATAATTTAATAATTGATTTTAAGTTGAATTTTTTTACTTTTTTGGCTAAAACAGACTATAATTGAATATCTACCTCGAGAAACGTAGAAAAAAACTGCATTCATTAGCAAGAAAATTCCATTTGTAGTCACCCATTCCTTAAAAAGTCTTATTACTCACTTTAAGTGGTTTTATAATCTCAAAATTAACGTGAAGAAAAAGGCATTTATTGGTAAGAAAAGTCTATTTATAGTCACCCATTCCTTTAAAAACCTTATTACTCGTTTTAAATGGTTTTGTAATCTCGTAATTGATTTTAAGTTGAATTTTTTTGTATTTTTTCTCAAAACAGACTATAATTTAATTCCTTCCTTAGGAAACGTGTAGAGAAACCCATTCATTTGGAAGAAAAGTCCATCTATAGTCTTCCATTCCTTTAAAAGCCTTATTACTCACTTTAAATGGTTTTATTATGTCAAAATTGATTTAAGTTCAATTTTTTTTCTATTTTTAGTTATAACAGATTATAATTGAATGCCTCTCTTGGGAAACTTGTAGAGAAATCCATTAATTGGGAAGAAAAGTCCATTTGTGGTCTCCTATTCCTTCAAAAGCCTTATTACACGCTTTGAATCTTTTATAATCTTATAATTGATTTTAAGTTGAATTTTTTTACATTTTTTGTTAAAATAGACTATAATTGAATGCCTACCGCAAGAAACATTTAGAAAAAAGCCATTCATTTGGAGAGAAGTCTTTTTATAGCCTCCCATTCCTTAAAAAACTTTATTACTCGCTTTAAATAGTTTTATAATCTAAAAATTGATTTTAAATATAGTTTTTTTAAAATTTTTGGTCAAAAAAATTATAATTGAATGTTTACCTCGAAAAATATGAAGAAAAAGGCAGTCATTGACAAGAAATATCCATTTATAGTCACCTATTCCTTTAAAAGCCTTATTACTCACTTTAAA
>NW_018398000.1:12036-12149 GCF_002168275.2 Theobroma umbraticum | reverse complement strand
TTTAGTTAAAATAGATTATAATTGAATGCATGTCTTTGGAAACGTGTTGAAAAAGCCATTAATTTGGAAAAAAAGTCTATTTATGGTCTTCCATTCCTTCAAAAGCCTTATTA
>NW_018398000.1:11896-12026 GCF_002168275.2 Theobroma umbraticum | reverse complement strand
ATGCTTTTATAATCTCATAATTGATTTTAAATTGATTTTTTTATTATTTTTTGTTAAAACAAACTATAATTGAATGCCTGCCTCGAGAAACGTATAGAAAGAGCCATTCATTTGGAAGAAAAGTCCATTT
>NW_018398000.1:11785-11886 GCF_002168275.2 Theobroma umbraticum | reverse complement strand
ATTCCTTCAAAAACCTTATTACTCGCTTAAAATGGTTTTATAATCTTAAAATTGATTTTAAATATAGTTTTTTTAAAATTTTTGGTTAAAAAAGATTATAA
>NW_018398000.1:11285-11587 GCF_002168275.2 Theobroma umbraticum | reverse complement strand
CATTTATAGTAACCCATTCTTTCAAAAGCCTTATTACTCGCTTTAAATGGTTTTATAATTTTGTAATTAATTTTAAGTTAAATTTTTTTAGATTTTTGACTAAAATAGACTATAATTGAATGTCTACTTCGAGATACGTAGAAAAAAGGCATTCATTAGCAAAAAATTTCATTTATAGTCGCCAATTCTTTTAAATCCTTATTACTCACTTTAAATGATTTTATAATCTCAAAATTAATTTTAAGTTAAATTCTTTATACAGTTTGGTTAAAACAGATTATAATTAAATGTCTACCTCAAGA
>NW_018398000.1:11179-11275 GCF_002168275.2 Theobroma umbraticum | reverse complement strand
AAAAGGTATTCATTGGCAAGAAAAGTCTATTTATAGTCACACATTTCTTTAAAAACCTTATTACTCATTTTCAATGCTTTTGTAATTTCATAATTG
>NW_018398000.1:10844-11169 GCF_002168275.2 Theobroma umbraticum | reverse complement strand
GAATTTACTTGCATTTTTTGTCAAAATAGAGTATAATTTAATGCTTCCTTGAGAAGCATGTAAAAAAAGCTATTCATTTGGAAGAAAATTCATCTATAGTCTCCCACTCCTTCACAAGCCTTATTACTCGCTTTCAATGGTTTTATAATCTCATAATTAATTTAACTTGAATTTTTTTATATTTTTTGTTAAAGTAGACTATAATTAAATGTCTACCTCGAGAAATATTAAAATATTACATTCATTGGCAACAAAAGTCTATTTAGAGTCATCCATTCCTTCAAAAGCCTTATTACTCAATTTAAATGGTTTTATTATGCCAAAA
>NW_018398000.1:10413-10555 GCF_002168275.2 Theobroma umbraticum | reverse complement strand
AGAAACGTATGAAAAAAGCATTTCATTTGGAAGAAAAGTCCATTTATACCCTCCCATTCCTTTAAAATCCTTATTACTCGCTTTAAATAGTTTTATAATCTCAAATTGATTTTAAAAATAGTTTTTTTAAAATTTTTGGTTA
>NW_018398000.1:10316-10403 GCF_002168275.2 Theobroma umbraticum | reverse complement strand
TAATTGAATGTCTACCTTGAGAAATTTGAAAAAGAAGGCATTCATTAACAAGAAATGTCCATTTTTAGTCACTCATTCCTTTAAAAG
>NW_018398000.1:10152-10306 GCF_002168275.2 Theobroma umbraticum | reverse complement strand
CACTTTAAATAGTTTTATAATTTCAAAATTGATTTTAAGCTGAATTTTTTTACATTTTTGATTAAAATACTTTATAATTGAATGTCTACCTCAAGAAATGAGAAGAAAAGCGTATTTATTCACAAGAAAAGTTCATTTATAGTCATCCATACCT
>NW_018398000.1:9924-10142 GCF_002168275.2 Theobroma umbraticum | reverse complement strand
TATTACTCGCTTTAAATGGTTTTATAATCTCCAAATTAATTTTAGGTTGAATTTTTTTACTTTTTTGGTTAAAACAGATTATTGTTGAATGTGTACCTCATGAAACGTAAAGAAAAAGACATTCATTAGCACGAAATGTCCATTTATAGTCACCCATTCCTTCAAAAGTCTTATTATTCGATTTAAATGGTTTTATAATTTCATAATTAATTTTAAGT
>NW_018398000.1:9779-9914 GCF_002168275.2 Theobroma umbraticum | reverse complement strand
TACATTTTTGGCTAAAACAGACTATAATTGAATGTCTACCTCGAGAATTATAGAAAAAAAAGCATTCATTAGCAAGAAAATTCCATTTATAGTCACATATTCCTTCAAAAGCCTTATTACTCACTTTAAATGGTT
>NW_018398000.1:9608-9766 GCF_002168275.2 Theobroma umbraticum | reverse complement strand
ATTGATTTTAAGTTGAATTTTTTGTACAGTTTTGGTTAAAACAGATTATAATTGTATGTCTCCCTTAAGAAACTTAAAGCAAAAGGCATTCATTGACAAGAAAAGTCAATTTATAGTCACCCATTCCTTTAAAAACCTTATTACTCATTTTAAATGGT
>NW_018398000.1:9268-9598 GCF_002168275.2 Theobroma umbraticum | reverse complement strand
CATAATTGATTTTAAGTTGAATGTTTTTGTATTTTTCCTCAAAACAGACTAAAATTTAATGTCTTCCTTGGGAAACATGTAGAAAAAGCCATTCACTTGGAAAAAAAGTCCATCTATAGTCTTTCATTCCTTCAAAAGCCTTGTTACTCACTCTAAATGATTTTATTATGTCAAAATTGTTTTTAAGTTCAATTTTTTTTCTCTTTTTAGTTAAAATAGATTATAATTGAATGCTTGTCTTGAGAATCATGTAGAAAAAGTCATTAATTAAGAAGAAAAGTTCATTTATGGTCTCTCATTCCTGCAAAAGCCTTATTACTCGCTATGAAT
>NW_018398000.1:9132-9257 GCF_002168275.2 Theobroma umbraticum | reverse complement strand
CTCATAATTGATTTTAAGTTGAATTGTTTTTACATTTTTTATTAAAATAGACTAGAATTGAATGCTTGCCGCAAGAAACATATAGAAAAAGCCATTCATTTGGAAGAGAAGTCCTTTTATAGCCT
>NW_018398000.1:8675-8955 GCF_002168275.2 Theobroma umbraticum | reverse complement strand
AAATTGATTTTAAATATAGTTTTTTTAAAATTTTTGGTCAAAAAAATTATAATTAAATGTTTACCTCAAAAAATTTGAAGAAGAAGGCAGTCATTGACAAGAAATATCCATTTATAGTCACACATTCCTTTAAAAGCCTTATTACTAACTTTAAATAGTTTTATAATCTCAAATTTGATTTTAAGTTTAATTTTTTCACATTTTTGGTTAAAATATATTATGATTAAATATCTACCTCGAGAAACGAGAAGAAAAAGGCATTTATTGACAAGAAAAGTCA
>NW_018398000.1:8434-8665 GCF_002168275.2 Theobroma umbraticum | reverse complement strand
ACCCATACCTTCAAAAGCCTTATTACTCGCTTTAAATGGTTCTATAATTTCAAAATTGATTTTAAGTTGAATTGTTTTACATTTTTAGTTAAAACAGATTATTGTTGAATGTCTGCCTTGAGAAATGTAAAGAAAAAGGTATTCATTGGCAAGAAATGTCCATTTTAGTCACCCATTCCTTCAAAAGCCTTATTCCTCACTTTAAATGGTTTTATAATTTCATAATTGATT
>NW_018398000.1:8242-8424 GCF_002168275.2 Theobroma umbraticum | reverse complement strand
TTTTTTTACGTTTTTGGCTAAAACAGACTATAATTGAATGGCTACCTTGAGAAACGTAGAAAAATAGGCATTCATTAGCAAAAAACTTCCATTTATAGTCACCCATTCCTTCAAAAGCCTTATTAATCATTTTAAATGATTTTATAATCTCAAAATTAACGTGAAGAAAAAGGTATTTATTG
>NW_018398000.1:7850-8232 GCF_002168275.2 Theobroma umbraticum | reverse complement strand
TCCATTTATAGTCACCCATTCCTTTAAAAACCTTATTACTCATTTTAAATAGTTTTGTAATCTCATCCTCAAATAGACTATAATTTAATGCCTTGCTTGGGAAATGTGTAGAAAAATGCATTGATTTGGAAGAAAAGTCCATCTATAGTCTTCCATTCCTTCAAAAGCCTTATTATACACTTTAAATAGTTTTTTTATGTCAATATTGATTTTAAGTTCAATTTTTTTACATCTTTTGTTAAAATAGACGATAATTGAATGCCTGCCTCAAGAAACATATAGAAAAAGTCATTCATTTGGAAGAAAAGTCCATTTATAGTCTCCTATTCCTTCAAAAACCTAATTACTCGCTTTAAATGGTTTTATAATTTCAAAATTGATT
>NW_018398000.1:7729-7840 GCF_002168275.2 Theobroma umbraticum | reverse complement strand
TTTTTTTAAAATTTTTAGTTAAAAAAGATTATAATTGAATATCTTCCTTGAGAAATATGAAGAAAAAGGCATTCATTGACAAAAAATGTCCATTTATAGTCACCCATTCCT
>NW_018398000.1:7262-7409 GCF_002168275.2 Theobroma umbraticum | reverse complement strand
GAATGTTTACCTCAAGAAACGTAAAGAAAAAGGCATTCATTGGCAAGAAATGTCAATTTATAGTAACCCATATCTTTAAAAGCCTTATTACTCGTTTTAAATAATTTTGTAATCTCATAATTGATTTTAAGTTGAATTTTTTTACAT
>NW_018398000.1:6779-7135 GCF_002168275.2 Theobroma umbraticum | reverse complement strand
ATTATGTCAAAATTGATTTTAAGTTCAATTTTTTTTTCTATTTTTAGTTAAAACGGATTATAATTGAATGCTTGTCTTAGGAAACATGCATAGAAATCCATTAATTTGGAAGAAAAGTCCATTTATGGTCTCTCATTCTGTCACAAGCCTTATTACTCGCTATGAATGCTTTTATAATATCATAATTGATTTTAAGTTGAATTTTTTTACATCTTTTGTTAAAAAAGACTATAATTGAATGTTTGCCTCAAGAAACATATAGAAAAAGCCATTCATTTGGAAGAAAAGTCCACTTATAGCCTCCTATTCCTTCAAAAACCTTATTACTCGCTCTAAATGATTTTATAATCTCAAAA
>NW_018398000.1:5073-6543 GCF_002168275.2 Theobroma umbraticum | reverse complement strand
TAAATGGTTTTATAATCTCAAAATTGATTTTAAGTTGAATTTTTTTATGTTTTTTGTTAAAACAGATTATAATTGAATGTCTACCTCGAGAAACGAAAAGAAAAAGGTATTTATTGACAAGCAAAGTCCTTTACAGTCACTCATACCTTCAGAAGCCTTATTACTCGCTTTAAATAGTTTTATAACCTCAAAATTGATGTTAAGTTGAATTTTTTTACATTTTTAGTTAAAACATATTATTTTTGAATGTTTACCTCAAGAAACGTAAAGAAAAGGGCATTCATTGGTAAGAAATGTTCATTTATAGTAACCCATATCTTCAAAAGCCTTATTACTCACTTTGAATGCTTTTATAATTGCATAATTGATTTTAAGTTGAATTTTTTTTCTATTTTTTGCTAAAATAGAATATAATTGAATGCCTGCCTTAGGAAACGTGTAAAAAAAGCTATTCATTTTGAAGAAAAGTCCATTTATAACCTCACATTCCTTAAAAAACCTAATTACTCGCTTTAACAGGTTTTATAATCTCAAAATTGATTTTAAATATAGTTTTTTTAAAATTTTTCATAAAAAAAATTATAATTGAATGTCTACCTCGAAAAATGTGAAGAAGAAGGAATTCATTGACATGAAATGTCCATTTATAGTCACCCATTCCTTCAAAAGCCTTATAACTCACTTTAAATGGTTTTATAATCTCAAAATTGATTTTAAGATTAATTTTTTTACATTTTTAGTTAAAATAGATTATAATTGAATGTGTACCTAGAAAAACGAGAAGAAAAAGGTATTTACTGGCAAGAAAACTCCATTTATAGTCATCCATACCTTCAAAAGCCATATTACTCGCTTTAAATGGCTTTATAATCTTAAAATTGATTTTAAGTTTAATTTTTTTACATTTTTGGTTAGAATAGATTATTGTTGAATGTCTGCCTTGAGAAACGTAAAGAAAAAGGCATTCATTGGCAAGAAATGTCCATTTTTAGTCACCCATTCTTTCAAAATTCCATTTATAGTCACTCATTTCTTTAAAAGCCTTATTAATCAGTTTAAATGATTCTATAATATCAAAATTAACGTGCAGAAAGAGGCATTTATTGGCAAGAAAAGTCCAGTTATAGTCACCCATTCTTTTGAAAACCTTATTACTCGTTTTAAATGGTTTTGTAATCTCATCATTGATTTTAAGTTGAATTTTTTTTGTATATTTTCTCAAAATAGACTATAATTTAATGCCTTCCTTGGGAAACATGTAGAAAAATACATTCATTTGAAAGAAAAGTCCATCTATAGTCTTCCATTCCTTTAAAAGTCTTATTACTCAGTTTAAATGGTTTTATTATGTCAAAATTGATTTTAAGTTCAATTTTTTTACATCTTTTGTTAAAACAGATGATAATTGAATGTCTGCCTCAAGAAACATATAGAAAAAGCCATTCATTTGGAAGAAAAGTCCATTTATAG
>NW_018398000.1:4147-4973 GCF_002168275.2 Theobroma umbraticum | reverse complement strand
TTTAAAGTAAGTAATACGGCTTTTGAAGGAATGGGTAACTATAAATGTAATTTTTTTACAAATGAATGCCTTTTTTTTATGGTTCTCGAGGTAGACATTCAATTATAGTCTGTTTTAGCCAACAATGTCAAAAAAATCAACTTAAAATAAATTATGAAATTATAAAACCATTTAAAGTTAGTAATAAGGCTTTTGAAGGAATGGGTGACTAAAAATGGACCATTCTTGTCAATGAATGCCTTTTTCTTTACGTTTCTCGAGGCAGACATTCAACAATAATCTGTTTTAACCAAAAATGTAAAAAAAGTCAACTTAAAATCAATTTTGAGATTATAAAACCATTTAAAGTAGGTAATAAGGCTTTTGAAGGTATGGGTGATTGTAAATGGACTTTTCTTGCCAATAAATACATTTTTTTCTCGTTTCTCGAGGTGGACATTTAATTATAATCTATTTTAACCAAAAATGTAAAAAAATTAATCTTAAAATCAATTTTGAGATTATAAAACCATTTAAAGTGAGTAATAAGGCTTTTAAAGGAATAGGTGACTATAAATGGACATTTCATGTCAATGAATGCCTTCTTCTTCCCATTTTTCGAGGTAGACATTCAATTATAATTTTTTATACCAAAAATTTAAAAAAAACTATATTTAAAATCAATTTTGAGATTATAAAACCATTTAAAGCGAGTAATAAGGTTTTTTAAAGAATGAAAGGCTATAAATGGACTTTTCTTCCTAATGAATGGCTTTTTCTATACGTTTCTTGAGGCAGGCATTCATTTATAGTCTATTTTAATAAAAAATATAAAAAAATTCAACTT
>NW_018398000.1:4003-4137 GCF_002168275.2 Theobroma umbraticum | reverse complement strand
ATGAGATTATAAAACCATTCATAGCGAGTAATAAGGCTTTTGTAGGAATGAGAGACCAGAAATGGACTTTTCTTCCTAATTAATAACTTTTTTTACACATTTCTCAAGATGAACATTCAATTATAATCTGTTTT
>NW_018398000.1:3797-3993 GCF_002168275.2 Theobroma umbraticum | reverse complement strand
AGAAAAAAATTGAACTTAAAATCATTTTTGACACAATAGAACCATTTAAAGTGAGTAATAAGGCTTTTGAAGGAGTGAAAGACTATAGATGGACTTTTCTTTCAAATGAATGGGTTTTTCTACACGTTTCCTAAGGAAGGCATTAAATTATAGTCTGTTTTGAGGAAAGATGCAAAAAAATTCAACTTAAAATCAA
>NW_018398000.1:3592-3787 GCF_002168275.2 Theobroma umbraticum | reverse complement strand
ACAAAACCATTTAAAATGAGTAATAAAGTTTTTAAAGGAATGAGTGACTATAAATGGACTTTTGTTGCCAATGAATGTCTTTTTCTTCACGTTAATTTTGAGATTATAAAACCATTTAGTAATAAGGCTTTGGAAGGCATGGAAAGCTATAAATGAACTTTTCTTCCAAATGAATGGCTTTTTCTATATGTTTCT
>NW_018398000.1:3219-3341 GCF_002168275.2 Theobroma umbraticum | reverse complement strand
TTTTTCTACATGTTTCTCAAGACAGACATTCAATTATAATATGTTTTAAATAAAAATAGAAAAAAATAGAACTTAAAATCAATTTTGGCATAATAAAACTATTTAAAGTGAGTAATAAGGCT
>NW_018398000.1:2921-3119 GCF_002168275.2 Theobroma umbraticum | reverse complement strand
AGATTATAAAACTATTTAAAGTGAGTAATAAGGCTTTTAAAGGAATGAGTGACTGTAAATGGACATTTCTGGTCAATGACTGCCTTCTTCTTCACATTTTTCGAGGTAGACATTCAATTATAATTTTTTTGACCAAAAATTTTTAAAAAACTGTATTTAAAATCAATTTTGAGATTATAAAACCATTTAAAGCGAGTA
>NW_018398000.1:2510-2605 GCF_002168275.2 Theobroma umbraticum | reverse complement strand
TTGAACTTAAAATCAATTTTGACATAATAAAACCATTTAAAGTCAGTAATAAGGATTTTGAAGGAATGAAAGACTATAGATGGACTTTTCTTCCA
>NW_018398000.1:2426-2500 GCF_002168275.2 Theobroma umbraticum | reverse complement strand
TTTTTCTACACGTTTCCCAAGGAAGGCATTAAATTATAGTCTATTTTAAGGAAAAATGCAAAACAATTCAACTT
>NW_018398000.1:2294-2416 GCF_002168275.2 Theobroma umbraticum | reverse complement strand
ATGAGATTACAAAACTATTTAAAATGAGTAAGAAGGTTTATAAAGGAATTGGTGACTATAAATGGACTTTTCTCGCCAATGAATGCCTTTTTCTTCACGTTAATGTTGAGATTATAAAACCA
>NW_018398000.1:2164-2284 GCF_002168275.2 Theobroma umbraticum | reverse complement strand
GTAATTAGGCTTTTGAAGGAATGGATGACTATAAATGAAATTTTCTTGCAAATGAATGCGTTTTTTTCTACGTTTCTCGAGGTAGACATTCAATTATAGTCTGTTTTAGCCAAAAAAGTA
>NW_018398000.1:2001-2154 GCF_002168275.2 Theobroma umbraticum | reverse complement strand
ACTTAAAATCAATTATGAAATTATAAAACCATTCAAAGCGAGTAATAACGCTTTTGAAGATATGGGTTACTATAAATTGACATTTCTTGGCAATGAAGACCTTTTTCTTTACGTTTCTTGAGGTAAACATTCAACAATAATATGTTTTAACCA
>NW_018398000.1:1475-1694 GCF_002168275.2 Theobroma umbraticum | reverse complement strand
TTAAAATCAATTTTGAGATTATAAAACAATTTAAAGCGAGTAATTAAGTTTTTGAAGGAATAGGAGGCTATAAATAGACTTTTCTTCCAAATGAATGACTTTTTCTATATGTTTCTTGAGGCAGGTATTCAATTATAGTCTGTTTTAACAAAAGATGTAAAAAATAGATTATAAAACCATTTAAAGCGAGTAATAAGGTTTTTTAAAGAATAGGAGGCT
>NW_018398000.1:886-1138 GCF_002168275.2 Theobroma umbraticum | reverse complement strand
TTGAACTTAAAATCAATTTTGACATAATAAAACCATTTAAAGTGAGTAATAAGGATTTTGAAGGGATGGAAGACAATAGATGAACTTTTTTTTCCAAATGAATGGGTTTTCTACACATTTCCCTAGGAAGGCATTAAATTATAGTCTGTTTTGAGGAAAAATGGAAAAAAAATCAACTTAAAATCAATGATGAGATTACAAAACCATTTAAAATGAGTAAGAAGGTTTTTAAAGGAATGGGTGACTATAAAT
>NW_018398000.1:665-876 GCF_002168275.2 Theobroma umbraticum | reverse complement strand
TGCCAATAAATGCCTTTTTCTTCACGTTAATTTTGAGATTATAAACTCATTTAAAGTGACTAATAAGGCTTTTGAAAGAATGGGTGACTATAAATGTAATTTTCTTGCTAATGAATGCCTATTTTTCTACGTTTCTCAAGGTAACCATTCAATTATAGTCTGTTTTAGCCAAAAATGTAAAAAAATGTACTTAAAATCAATTATGAGATTA
>NW_018398000.1:500-655 GCF_002168275.2 Theobroma umbraticum | reverse complement strand
TAAAACGAGGAATAAGGCTTTTGAAGGAATGGGTGACTAAAAATGGACATTTCTTACCAATGAATGCCTTTTTCTTTACGTTTCTCGAAGCAGACATTCAACAATAATCTGTTTTAACCAAAAAAGTAAAAAAATTCAACTTAAAATTAATTTTG
>NW_018398000.1:0-154 GCF_002168275.2 Theobroma umbraticum | reverse complement strand
AAAAGAATGGGTGACTGTAAATGGACATTTCTTGTCAATGACTGCCTTCTTCTTCACAATTTTCGAGGTAGACATTCAATTATAATTTTTTTGACCAAAAATTTAAAAAAAAACTATATTTAAAATCAATTTTGAGATTATAAAATCATTTAAA
>NW_018397999.1:3798-3927 GCF_002168275.2 Theobroma umbraticum | reverse complement strand
ATGTCAAATTTTTTACATTTTTGGTTAAAACAAACTATAATTGATTGTCTACCTTATGAAACGTGAAGAAAAAAGCATTGATTAGCGAGAAAAGTCTATTTATAGTCCCTCATTTTTTCAAAAGCTTTA
>NW_018397999.1:3674-3788 GCF_002168275.2 Theobroma umbraticum | reverse complement strand
CAAATGGCTTTACGATCTCAAAATTGACTTTAAGTTCAATTTTTTTTTACTTCTTTGGTTAAAACAGATTATAATTGAATGTCTACATTGAGAAACGAGAAGAAAAAGGTATTC
>NW_018397999.1:3345-3482 GCF_002168275.2 Theobroma umbraticum | reverse complement strand
TAATTGAATGTTTACCTTGAAAAACTTGTAGCAAAAGCCATTCACTGAGAAGAAAGATACATTTATAGTCACCCATTTCTTCATAAGCCTTATTACTCGCTTTAAATGGTTTTATAATCTTATAATTGATTTTAAGT
>NW_018397999.1:3003-3201 GCF_002168275.2 Theobroma umbraticum | reverse complement strand
GAATATCTATCTCGTGAAACATGAAGAAAAAGATATTCATTGACAAGAAATGTCTTTTTATAGTCACCTATTCCTGTAAAAGCCTAACAACTCGCTTTAAATAGTTTTATAATTTCATAGTTGATTTTATGTTGAAGTTTTTATATTTTTTGTTAAAATAAACTATAATTGAATGTCTATCTTGAAAAATGTATAGAG
>NW_018397999.1:2694-2831 GCF_002168275.2 Theobroma umbraticum | reverse complement strand
ACTAGCTTTAAATGATTTTATAATCTCATAATTGATTTTAAGTTGAATTGTTTATATTTTTGGTTAAAACAGACTATAATTGAATGTCTGCCTAAGAAATATGTAGAAAATCTTATTTATTTGCAAGAAAAGTTCAT
>NW_018397999.1:2466-2684 GCF_002168275.2 Theobroma umbraticum | reverse complement strand
CTATTCCTTCAAAGGCCTTATTACTCGCTCTATATGGTTTTACAATCTCAAAATTAATTTCAAGTTCAATTTTTTTACATTTTTCATGAAAACAAACTATAATCGAATGTCTACCTCGAGAAACATGTACAAAAAGCCATTCATTGATAAGAAAGATACATTTGTAGTCACCCATTCCTTCAAAAGCCTTATTACTCGCTTTAAATGGCTTTATAATC
>NW_018397999.1:2303-2443 GCF_002168275.2 Theobroma umbraticum | reverse complement strand
TTTTTTACATTTTTTATTAAAATAAATTATAATTGAATGTCTACCTCATGAAACATGAAGAAAACAGCATTCAATGGCAAGAAAAGTCTATTTATAGTCTCATATTCCTTCAAACGGTTTTACGATCTCAAAATTGACTT
>NW_018397999.1:2182-2293 GCF_002168275.2 Theobroma umbraticum | reverse complement strand
TTTTTTTTACTTCTTTGATCAAAACAGATTATAATTGAATGTCTACATTGTGAAACAAGAAGAAAAAGGCATTGATTGGCCAGAAAAGTGCATTTATAGTCATCGATTCCT
>NW_018397999.1:1946-2082 GCF_002168275.2 Theobroma umbraticum | reverse complement strand
AAAAGATATTCATTGACAAGAAATGTCCGTTTATAGTCACCTATTCCTTTAAAAACCTAACAACTCGCTTTAAATAGTTTTTTAATCTCATAGTTGATTTTATGTTGAAGTTTTTATATTTTTGGTTAAAACAGAC
>NW_018397999.1:1605-1820 GCF_002168275.2 Theobroma umbraticum | reverse complement strand
ATTGGCAAGAAAAGTTTATTTATAGCCTTCCATTCCTTCAAAAGCCTTATTACTTGCTTTAAATTATTTTATAATGTCATAATTAATTTTAGGTTCAGTTTTGTTTTTAATTATTGATTAAAACAGATTATAATTGAATGTCTACCTAGAGAAATGTGAAAAAAAGGGCATTCATTGGCAAGAAAAGCTTTTTTATAGTCACCCATTCCTTCGAA
>NW_018397999.1:1209-1402 GCF_002168275.2 Theobroma umbraticum | reverse complement strand
TTTTAAGTTGAATTGTTTACATTTTTGATTAAAACATACTATAATTGAATGTCTGTCTTGAGAAATATGTAGAAAATCTTATTTATTCGCAAGAAAATTTTATTTATAGTCTCCTATTCCTTAAAAGGCCTTATTACTCGCTCTAAATAGTTTTATAATCTCAAAATTAATTTGAAGGTCAATTTTTTTACAT
>NW_018397999.1:750-1001 GCF_002168275.2 Theobroma umbraticum | reverse complement strand
TTTTGGTTAAAATAAACTATAATTGAATGTCTACCTCATGAAACATGAAGAAAATAGCATTCAATGGAAAGAAAAGTCCATTTATAGTCTCATATTCCTTCAAACGGTTTTACAATCTCAAAATTGACTTTAGATTCAATTTTTTTTTAACTTCTTTGATCAAAACAGATTATAATTGAATGTTTACATTGAGAAAAGAGAAGAAAAAGGCATTGATTGGCCAGAAAAGTGTATTTATAGTCATCGATTCC
>NW_018397999.1:128-296 GCF_002168275.2 Theobroma umbraticum | reverse complement strand
AACTTTAAATAGTTTTATAATCTCAAAAATTGATTTTATGTTCAATTTTTTTTTACATTTATGGTTAAAATAGATTATAATTGAATGTCTACCCCGGGAAACATGAAGAAAATTGCATTCATTGGTAAGAAAAGTCCATTTATAATCACCCATTCTTTCAAAAGCCTT
>NW_018397999.1:0-117 GCF_002168275.2 Theobroma umbraticum | reverse complement strand
TAAATGGTTTTATAATCTCATAATTAATTTTAAATTAAATTTTTCACATTTTTGCCTAAAACAGACTATAATTGAATGTCTACCTCAAGAAACATAAAGAAAAATGTATTCATTGGC
>NW_018397998.1:20555-20688 GCF_002168275.2 Theobroma umbraticum | reverse complement strand
GATTTTAATTTAAAATTTTTTATATTTTTATTAAAATAGATTATAATTGAATGTATGCCTCCAGAAATGTGAAGAAATGGATATCCATTGGCAAGAAAAGTCCATTTATAGTCACCCATGCCTTCAAAAGCCT
>NW_018397998.1:20294-20486 GCF_002168275.2 Theobroma umbraticum | reverse complement strand
TAATTAGTTTTAAGTTGAACTTTTTTTATATTTTTATTAAAGCAGATTATAATTCAATGTCTACCTCAGAAAACGTAAAGAAAATGATATCCATTGGCAAGAGAGTTTCATTTATAATTACCCAAGCCTTCAAAACCTTTATTACTCGGTTTAAATGATTTTATACCCTCATAATTGATTTTAATTTAAATT
>NW_018397998.1:19927-20086 GCF_002168275.2 Theobroma umbraticum | reverse complement strand
GCCTCAAAAAAAGTAAAGAAAATGATATCCGTTGACAAGAGAAGTCCATTTATTTTCACCCATCCTTTTAAAAGCCTTATAACTCGGTTTAAATGATTTTATAATCTCATAATAGATTTTAATTTAAAATTTTTTATATTTTTATTAAAATAGATTATA
>NW_018397998.1:19456-19571 GCF_002168275.2 Theobroma umbraticum | reverse complement strand
TGAACTTTTTTTATATTTTTATTAAAACAGATTATAATTCAATGTTTGCCTCAACAAACGTAAAGAAAATGATATCCATTGGTAAGAGAGATCCATTTATAATCACCCATGCCTT
>NW_018397998.1:19315-19446 GCF_002168275.2 Theobroma umbraticum | reverse complement strand
ATTACTCGGTTTAAATAATTTTATACCCTCATAATTGATTTTAATTTAAATTTTATTATAATTTTTATTAAAACAGATGATAATTGAATGTCTGCCTCAAGAAACATGAAGAAAATGATATCCATTGGCAA
>NW_018397998.1:19061-19305 GCF_002168275.2 Theobroma umbraticum | reverse complement strand
TTTATAGTCACCCATGCCATAGAAAGCCTTATTACTCGCTTTAAATGATTTTAAATTAAATTTTTTATTTTTTTATTAAAACAGATTATAATTAAATGTGTGCCTCAAAAAAAGTAAAGAAAATGATATCCATGGGCAAGACAAGTCCATTTATTGTCACACATGCCTTCGAAAGCCTTATAAATCGCCTTAAATAGTTTTATAATCTCATAATTAGTTATAAGTTGAACTTTTTTATATTTTT
>NW_018397998.1:18814-19051 GCF_002168275.2 Theobroma umbraticum | reverse complement strand
GATTATAATTAAATGTTTGCTTCGGGAAATGTGAAGAAAACGATATCCATTGGTAAAAAAAGTCCATTTGTTGCCACCCATGCCTTCAAAAGCCTTATTACTCGCTTTAAATGCTTTTTTAATCTCATAATTAGTTTTAAGTTGAACTTTTTTTATATTTTTATTAAAACAGATTATAATTCAATGTTTGCCTCAAAAAAAGTAAAGAAAATGATATCCATTGGTAAGAGAAGTCCA
>NW_018397998.1:18738-18804 GCF_002168275.2 Theobroma umbraticum | reverse complement strand
CCCATGCCTTCAAAAGCCTTATTACTCGGTTTAAATATATTTATACCCTCATAATTGATTTTAATT
>NW_018397998.1:18636-18728 GCF_002168275.2 Theobroma umbraticum | reverse complement strand
TATAATTTTTATTAAAACAGATTATAGTTGAATGTCTTCCTCAAGAAACATGAAGAAAATGATATCCATTGGCAAGAAAAGTCCATTTATAG
>NW_018397998.1:18278-18620 GCF_002168275.2 Theobroma umbraticum | reverse complement strand
AAGCCTTATTACTCGCTTTAAATGATTTTATAAGCTCATAATTGATTTTAAATTAAATTATTTATTTTTTATTAAAACAGATTATAATTGATTGTGTGCCTCAAAAAAGTAAAGAAAATGATATCCATTGGCAAGAGAAGTCCATTTATTGTCACACATGCCTTCGAAAGCCTTATAAATCGCTTTAAATAGTTTTATAATCTCATAATTAGGTTTAAGTTGAGCTTTTTTATATTTTTTATTAAAAAAGATTATAATTAAATGTTTGCTTCGGGAAATGTGAAGAAAATGATATCCATTGGTAAAAAAAGTCCATTTGTTGCCACCCATGCCTTCAAAAGC
>NW_018397998.1:17940-18027 GCF_002168275.2 Theobroma umbraticum | reverse complement strand
TTTTATATTTTTATTAAAATAGATTATAATTGAATGTCTGCTCAAGAAACGGGAAGAAAAAGATATCCATTGGTAAGAAAAGTCTAT
>NW_018397998.1:17781-17930 GCF_002168275.2 Theobroma umbraticum | reverse complement strand
CCATGCCTTCAAAAGCATTATTACTCACTTTAAATACTTTTTTAATCTCATAATCAGTTCTAAGTTGAAATTTTTTATATTTTTCTTAAAACAGATTATAATTGAATGCCTGCCTCAAAAAATGTAAAGAAAATGATATCCATTGGCAA
>NW_018397998.1:17619-17771 GCF_002168275.2 Theobroma umbraticum | reverse complement strand
TTTATAATCACCCATAACTTCAAAAACCTTATTACTCGGTTTAAATGATTTTATAACCTCATAATAGATTTCAATTTAAAATTTTTTATATTTTTATTAAAATAGATTATAATTCAATGTCTGCCTCAAGAAACGTGAAGAAATAGATATCC
>NW_018397998.1:17503-17609 GCF_002168275.2 Theobroma umbraticum | reverse complement strand
AAAGTCCATTTATAGTCACCTATGCCTTCAAAAGCCTTATAACTCACTTTAAATAGTTTTATAATCTCATAATTAGTTTTAAGTTGAACTTTTTTATATTTTTTAT
>NW_018397998.1:17356-17493 GCF_002168275.2 Theobroma umbraticum | reverse complement strand
TATAATTAAATGTTTGCTTCAGGAAATGTGAAGAAAACGATATCTATTGGTAAAAAAGTCCATTTGTTGCCACTAATGCTTTCAAAAGCCTTATTACTCACTTTAAATGATTGTATAATCTCAAAATTGGTTTTAAG
>NW_018397998.1:17200-17346 GCF_002168275.2 Theobroma umbraticum | reverse complement strand
TTATAATTTTTATAAAAATAGATTATAATTCAACGTCTGCCTCAAGAAACCAAAACAAAAAGATATCCATTAGCAAGAAAAGTCTATTTATAGTCTCCCACGTCTTCAAAAGCCTCATCACTCGCTTTTAATGATTTTATAACCTC
>NW_018397998.1:17100-17190 GCF_002168275.2 Theobroma umbraticum | reverse complement strand
TTAATTTGAGTTTTTTAATATTTTTATTAAAATAGATTATAATTGAATGTCTGCCTCGAGAAACGGGAAGAAAAAGATATCCATTGGTAA
>NW_018397998.1:16998-17090 GCF_002168275.2 Theobroma umbraticum | reverse complement strand
TTTATAGTCACCCATGCCTTCGAAAGCTTTATTGCTCGCTTTAAATGCTTTTTTAATCTCATAATCAGTTTTAAGTTGAAATTTTTTATATT
>NW_018397998.1:16736-16984 GCF_002168275.2 Theobroma umbraticum | reverse complement strand
TTATAATTGAATGTCTGCCTCAAAAAACATAAAGAAAATGATATCCATTGGCAATAGAAGTCCAGTTATAATCACCCATAACTTCAAAAGCCTTATTACCTCATAATCGATTTTAATTTAAATTTTTTTTATATTTTTATTAAAATAAATTATAATTGAATGTCTGCCTCAAAAAATGTGAAGAAAAAGATATTCTTTGGCAAGAAAAGTCCATTTATAGTCAGCCATGCCTTCAAAAGCCTTATTAC
>NW_018397998.1:16610-16726 GCF_002168275.2 Theobroma umbraticum | reverse complement strand
TAGTTTTTTAATATCATAATGAGTTTTAAGTTGAGCTTTTTTATATTTATCATTAAAAAAGATTTTGATTGAATGTCTACCGTGATAAACATGAAAAAAAAGATATTCATTGGCAA
>NW_018397998.1:16431-16528 GCF_002168275.2 Theobroma umbraticum | reverse complement strand
AATTTAAATTTTTTTTATATTTTCCATTAAAACAAATTATAGTCAAATATCTGACTTAAGAAATGTACAGAAAAAGATATCCATTGGCAAGAAAAGT
>NW_018397998.1:16164-16421 GCF_002168275.2 Theobroma umbraticum | reverse complement strand
TCACCCATGCCTTCGAAAGCCTTATTGCTGGTTTTAAATGCTTTTTTAATCTCATAATTAGTTTAAAGTTAAACATTTTTATATTTTTTTGCTAAAAAAGATTATAATTGAATATCTACCTTGATAAATGTGAAGAAAAAGATATCCATTTGTAAGAAAGGTCCATTTATAGTCATCCATATCTTCGAAAACCTTATCACTCATTTTAAATGATTTTATAACCTCATAATTGATTTTAATTTGAATTTTTTTATATT
>NW_018397998.1:15801-15934 GCF_002168275.2 Theobroma umbraticum | reverse complement strand
ATATCTATTGGCAAGAAAAGTCTATTTATAGTCTCCCATACCTTCGAAAGCTTTATTACTCGCTTTAAATAGTTTTTTAATCTCATAATTAGTTATAAGTAGAACTTTTTTACATTTTTTCTTCAAATAGATT
>NW_018397998.1:15596-15783 GCF_002168275.2 Theobroma umbraticum | reverse complement strand
CAAGAAACGTGAAGAAATAGATATCCATTGGCAAGAAAAGTCCATTTATAGTTATCCATGCTTTGAAAACCCTTATTACTTGCTTTAAATAATTTTATAATCTCATTATTGATTTTAATTTTAATTTTTTTATTTTTTTGTTAAGCCAGATTATAATTGATTGTCTACCTCGAGAAACGAGAAGAAA
>NW_018397998.1:15098-15459 GCF_002168275.2 Theobroma umbraticum | reverse complement strand
AGTTGAATTTTTTTATATTTTTTATTAAAACAGATTATAATTGAATATTTACCTGATGAAACAAGAAGAAAAAGATATTCATTGATAAAAAAAGTCAATTTATAGTCACCCAAGCCTTCGAAAGCATCATTACTCGCTTTAAATTTTTTTATAATCTCATAATTGATTTTAATTTGAATTTTTTATATTTTTTATTAAAAAAGATTATAATTGAATGTTTGCCTTGAGAAACGTCAAGAAAAAGATATCTATTGGCAAGAAAAGTCCATTTATACTCACCTATCCCTTCAAAAGTCTTATTACTCGTTTTAAATATTTTTTTAATCCCATAATTAGTTTTAAGTTGAACTTTTTTATATTT
>NW_018397998.1:14682-14896 GCF_002168275.2 Theobroma umbraticum | reverse complement strand
TTGTATAATCTCAAAATTGGTTTTAAGTTGAATTTTTTTATAATTTTTATAAAATAGATTATAATTAAACGTCTGCCTCAAGAAACCGAAACAAAAAGATATCCATTGGCAACAAAAGTCTAGTTATAGTTTCCCACGCCTTCAAAAGCCACATCACTCGCTTTTAATGATTTTATAACCCCATAATTGATTTTATATTGAATTTTTTTATATT
>NW_018397998.1:14535-14672 GCF_002168275.2 Theobroma umbraticum | reverse complement strand
TAGATTATAATTGAATGTCTGCCTCGAGAAACGAGAAGAAAAAGATATCCATTAGTGAGAAAAGTCCATTTATAGTCACCCATGCCTTTGAAAGTTTCATTACTCACTTTAAATGCTTTTTTAATCTCATAATTAGT
>NW_018397998.1:14430-14525 GCF_002168275.2 Theobroma umbraticum | reverse complement strand
AATTTTTTATATTTTTCTTAAAACAGATTATAATTGAATATCTGCCTCAAAAAATTTACAGAAAATGATATGCATTGGCAATAGAAGTCCATTTA
>NW_018397998.1:14099-14420 GCF_002168275.2 Theobroma umbraticum | reverse complement strand
TAACTTCAAAAGCCTTATTACTCAGTTTAAATAATTTTATAATCTCATAATCGATTTTAATTTTAATTTTTTTTTATTTTATTAAAATATATTATAATTAAATGTCTGCCTCAAGAAACATGGAGAAATAGATATCCATGGACAAAAAAAGTCCATTTATAGACACTCATGCCTTCGAAAGCCTTATTACTCTCTTTAAATGCTTTTTTTAATATCATAATTAGTTCTAAGTTGAAATTTTTTATATTTTTCTTAAAACAGTCCAGTTATAATCATCCATAACTTCAAAAGTCTTATTACTCGGTTTAAATGATTTTATAA
>NW_018397998.1:13988-14089 GCF_002168275.2 Theobroma umbraticum | reverse complement strand
GATTTTAATTTAAATTTTTTTATATATTTATTAAAATAAATTATAATTGAATGTCTGCCTCAAAAAACATGAAGAAAAAGATATCCATTGGTAAGAAAAGT
>NW_018397998.1:13660-13978 GCF_002168275.2 Theobroma umbraticum | reverse complement strand
AATATCATAATGAGTTTTAAGTTGAGCTTTTTTATATTTATCACTAAAAAAGATTTTGATTGAATGTCTACCTCGATAAACATGAAAAAAAAGATATTCATTGGTAAGAATAATCCATTTATAGTCACCCACTCCTTCAAAAGCTTTATTACTCGCCTTAAATATTTTTATATTCTCATAATTGACTTTAAGTAAAATTGTTTTATTTTTTTTATTAAAACAGATTAAAATTGAATGCCTTCCTCAGGAAATACGAAGAAAAACATATTCATTGGCAAGAAAAGTCCATTTATAGTCATCCATGCCTTCGAAAACCTT
>NW_018397998.1:13410-13558 GCF_002168275.2 Theobroma umbraticum | reverse complement strand
ATTTAAATTTTTTTATATTTTTATTAAAAAATATTATAATTGAATGTCTACCTCAAGAAACGTGAAGAAAAAGATATCCATGGGTAAAACAGGTCCATTTGTAGTCACTCAAGCCTTCGAAAGCTTTATTACTCGCTTTAAATAGTTT
>NW_018397998.1:13227-13400 GCF_002168275.2 Theobroma umbraticum | reverse complement strand
TAATTGGTTTTAGGTTGAACTTTTTTACATTTTTTTCTTAAAACAAAGTATAATTAAGTGTCTACCTCAAAAAAAGTAAAGAAATGATATCCATTGGCAATAGAAGTCTATTTATAGTAACCCATGCCTTCAACAGCCTTATTACTCGCTTTAAATGATTTTATAACCTCATA
>NW_018397998.1:12944-13127 GCF_002168275.2 Theobroma umbraticum | reverse complement strand
AAAAATTCTACTTAAAGTCAATTATGAGAATATAAAAATATTTAAGGCGAGTAATAAGGCTTTTGAAGGAATGAGTGACTATAAATGGACTATTCTTGCCAATGAATATCTTTTTTTTCATGTTTACCGAGGTAGACATTCAATCAAAATCTATTTTAATGATAAATATAAAAAAGTTCAACT
>NW_018397998.1:12611-12807 GCF_002168275.2 Theobroma umbraticum | reverse complement strand
AGGCATGGGTGACTATAAATGGACTTTTCTTGCCAATGGATATCTTTTACTTCACGTTTCTTGTGGCAGACATTCAATTATAATTTATTTTAATAAAAATAAAAAAAATTTAAATTAAAATCGATTATGAGGTTATAAAATGATTTAAACCGAGTAATAAGGCTTTTGAAGTTATGGGTGATTATAAATGGACTTC
>NW_018397998.1:12284-12443 GCF_002168275.2 Theobroma umbraticum | reverse complement strand
ATTATAATCTATTTTAATAAAAATATAAAAAAATTCAATATAAAATCAATTATGAGGTTATAAAATCATTAAAAGCGAGTGATGTGGCTTTCGAAGGTGTGGGAAACTATAAATAGACTTTTCTTACCAATGGATATCTTTTTGTTTCGGTTTCTTGAG
>NW_018397998.1:12156-12274 GCF_002168275.2 Theobroma umbraticum | reverse complement strand
AATTATAATCTATTTTTATAAAAATTGTAAAAAAATTCAACTTAAAACCAATTTTGTGATTATACAATTATTTAAAGCGAGTAATAAAGCTTTTGAAGGCATGGGTGACAACAAATGG
>NW_018397998.1:12023-12146 GCF_002168275.2 Theobroma umbraticum | reverse complement strand
CCAATGGATATCTTTTTCTTCACATTTCCCATAGCAGACATTTATTTATAATCTGTTTTAATAAAAAAAATAAAAAAGTTTAACTTAAAGCTAATTATGAGATTAAAAAAATATTTAAAGCGA
>NW_018397998.1:11920-12013 GCF_002168275.2 Theobroma umbraticum | reverse complement strand
TTTTGAAGGGATGGGTGAGTATTAATGGACTTTTCTTGTCAATGGATATCTTTTTCTTAACGTTTCTCGAGGTAGACATTCAATTATAATCTA
>NW_018397998.1:11559-11820 GCF_002168275.2 Theobroma umbraticum | reverse complement strand
AAAGCGAGTAATAAGGCTTTTGAAGGCATGGGTGGCAACAAATGGACTTTTTTTTACCAATGGATATCGTTTTCTTCACATTTCCCAAAGCAAACATTTAATTATAATCTGTTTTAATAAAAAACATAAAAAAGTTCAACTTAAAACCAATTATCAGATTATAAAACTATTTAAAGCGAGTTATAAGGCTTTCAAAAGCATGGGTGACAATAAATGGACTTCTCTTGTCAACGGATATCATTTTCTTTACTTTTTTTGAGG
>NW_018397998.1:11459-11549 GCF_002168275.2 Theobroma umbraticum | reverse complement strand
AAATCATTTAAAACGAGTAATAAGGCTTTCTATGGCATGGGTGACTATAAATATACTTTTCTTGCCAATGGATATCATTTTCTTCATGTT
>NW_018397998.1:11354-11449 GCF_002168275.2 Theobroma umbraticum | reverse complement strand
GACATTCAATTATAATCTGTTTTAATAAAAATTATACAAATATTTAAATTAAAATCAATTATGAGGGTATAAAATCATTTAAACCGAGTAATAAG
>NW_018397998.1:10642-10880 GCF_002168275.2 Theobroma umbraticum | reverse complement strand
GTTTCTTAAGGCAGACATTCAATTATAATCTCTTTTAATAAAAATATAAAAAAAACTCAAATTAAAATCAATTATGAGGTTATAAGATCATTAAAAGTGAGTGATGAGGCTTTTGAAGACGTGGGAGACTATAAATAGACTTTTCTTGCCAATGGATATCTTTCTGTTTCGGTTTCTTGAAGCAGACGTTCAATTATAATCCATTTTTATAAAAATTATAAAAAAATTCAACTTAAAA
>NW_018397998.1:10529-10632 GCF_002168275.2 Theobroma umbraticum | reverse complement strand
GATTATACAATCATTTAAAGCGAGTAATAAGGCTTTCGAAGGCATGGGTGGCAACAAATGGACTTTTTTTACGAAAGGATATCGTTTTCTTCACATTTCCTGA
>NW_018397998.1:10256-10448 GCF_002168275.2 Theobroma umbraticum | reverse complement strand
ATTTAAAGCGAGTTATAAGGCTTTCAAAAGCATAGGTGACAATAAATGGACTTCTCTTGTCAATGGATATCATTTTCTTTACTTTTTTTGAGGCACACATTCAATTATATTCTGTTTTAAGAAAAAAATAAAAAATTCAATTTAAAATCAATTATGAGCTTATAAAATCATTTAAAGCGAGTAATAAGGCTT
>NW_018397998.1:9913-10080 GCF_002168275.2 Theobroma umbraticum | reverse complement strand
TTATAAATGGACCTCTCTTGCCAATGGATATCATTTTCTTTACGTTTTTTAAGGCAGACATTGAATTATAATATGTTTTAATAAAAATATAAAAAAAGTTCAACTTAAAACTTATTATGAGATTAAAAATGCATTTAAAGCGAGTAATAAGGCTTTTGAAGGCATGG
>NW_018397998.1:9357-9779 GCF_002168275.2 Theobroma umbraticum | reverse complement strand
AAACCGAGTAATAAGGCTTTTGAAGTTATGGGTGATTATAAATGGACTTATCTTGCCAATGAATATCATTTTCTTTACGCTTTTTGAGGCAAACATTCAATTATAATCTGGTTTAATAAAAATATAAAAAAAGTTAAACTTAAAAGTAATTATGAGATTAAAAAAGTAATTAAAGCGAGTAATAATGCTGTTGAAGGCATGGTTACTATAAATAGACTTCTGTTACCGATGGGTATCATTTTCTTTAGTTTTTTGAGGCAAACATTTAATTATAATCTATTTTAGGAAATAATGTAAAAAAGTTCAACCTAAAACCAATTATGAGATTAAAAAACTATTTAAAATGAGTAAAAAGGCTTTCGAAGGCGTGGGTTACTACAAATGGACCTGTTTTGCCCATGGATATCTTTTTCTTCATGTTT
>NW_018397998.1:9030-9279 GCF_002168275.2 Theobroma umbraticum | reverse complement strand
AAAAAAATTTAAATTAAAATCAATTATGAGGTTATAAAATCATTTAAAATGAGTTATAAGGTTTTCGAATGCATGGATGACTATAAATGGACTTTTCTTGCCAAAGAATATCTTTTTCTTCATATTTCCTGAGGAAGGCATTCAATTGTAATCTATTTTAATAAAAAATATAAAACAATTCTAGTTAAAGTCAATTATGAGATTATAAAAATATTTAAGGCGAGTAATAAGGCTTTTGAAGGAGTGGGT
>NW_018397998.1:8923-9020 GCF_002168275.2 Theobroma umbraticum | reverse complement strand
GGACTATTCTTGCCAATGAATATCTTTTTTTTCATGTTTACTAAGGTAGACATTCAATCAAAATCTATTTTAATGATAAATATAAAAAAGTTCAACT
>NW_018397998.1:8484-8775 GCF_002168275.2 Theobroma umbraticum | reverse complement strand
ATATCTTTTTCTTCACGTTTCTTGAGGTAGACATTCAATTATAATTTATTTTAATAAAACTATAAAAAAATTTAAATTAAAATCGATTATGAGGTTATAAAATCATTTAAACTGAGTAATAAGGCTTTTGAAGTTATGGGTGATTATAAATGGACTTTTATTGCCAATGGATATCATTTTCTTTACGTTTTTTGCGGCAAACATTCAATTATAATCTGTTTTAAGAAAAATATAAAGAATTTCAACTTAAAACTAATTATGAGATTAAAAAAGCATTTAAAGCGAGTAATA
>NW_018397998.1:8337-8463 GCF_002168275.2 Theobroma umbraticum | reverse complement strand
ACTATAAATGGACTTTTCTTACCAATGGATATATTTTTCTTCACGTTTCTCGAGATAGACATTCAATTATGATCTATTTTAATAAAAATATAAAAAAATTCAAATTAAATCAATTATGAGGTTATA
>NW_018397998.1:8156-8327 GCF_002168275.2 Theobroma umbraticum | reverse complement strand
AAGCGAGTGATGAGGCTTTTGAAGGAGTGGGTGACTATAAATGTTCTATTCTTGCCAATGAATATATTTTCTTTCATGTTTACCGAGGTAGACATTCAATCAAAATCTATTTTCATGATAAATATAAAAAAGTTCAAATTAAAACTAATTATGAGATTAAAAAACTATTTA
>NW_018397998.1:7971-8056 GCF_002168275.2 Theobroma umbraticum | reverse complement strand
CAAGAAAAGAAGGCATGGATGACTATAAATAGACTTTTCTTGCCAATGTATATCTAGTTCTTCTCGTTTCTCGAGGTAGACAATC
>NW_018397998.1:7857-7961 GCF_002168275.2 Theobroma umbraticum | reverse complement strand
TGGCTTAACAAAAAATATAAAAAAATTAAAATTAAAATCAATAATGAGATTATAAAATTATTTAAAGCGAGTAATAAGGGTTTTGAAAGCATGGATGACTATAA
>NW_018397998.1:7612-7836 GCF_002168275.2 Theobroma umbraticum | reverse complement strand
ATATCTATTTCTTCACGTTTCTTGAGGTAGACATTTAATTATAATCTATTTGAATAAAAAATGTAAAAAAGTTGTACTTATAACTAATTATGAGATTAAAAAACTATTTAAACCTAGTAATAAGGCTTTCGAAGGTATGAAAGACTATAAATAGACTTTTCTTGGCAATAGATATCTTTTTCTTCATGTTTCTCGAGGTAAACATTCAATTATAATATGTTTTA
>NW_018397998.1:7361-7596 GCF_002168275.2 Theobroma umbraticum | reverse complement strand
TTCAAATTAAAATCAATTATAAGGTTATAAAATCATTTAAAACGAGTAATAAGGTTTCCGAAGATATGGATGACTATAAATGGACCTTTCTTACTAATGGATAACGTTTTCTTCACATTTCTCAAGGCAGATATTCAATTATAATATTTTTTAGTAAAAAAATATAAAAAAGTTTAACTTTCAACTAATTATGAGATTAAAAAAGCATTTAAAACGAGCAATAAGGCTTTCGAAG
>NW_018397998.1:7139-7351 GCF_002168275.2 Theobroma umbraticum | reverse complement strand
CTATAAATGGACTTTTCTTACCAATGGATATCTTTTTCTTTACGTTTCTTGAGTCAAATATTTGACTATAATTTGTTTTAATAGAAAATATAAAAATATTCTAATTAAAATCAATTATGAGGTTATGAAATCATTTAAAGCGAGTAATAAGGCTGTTGAAGGTATGGGTTACTATAAAAAGACTTATATTGCCAATGGATATCATTTTCTTT
>NW_018397998.1:6722-7129 GCF_002168275.2 Theobroma umbraticum | reverse complement strand
AGGTAGACATTTAATTATAATCTGTTTTAAGAAAAAATGTAAAAAAGTTCAACCTAAAACCAATTATGAGATTAAAAAACTATTTAAAGCGAGTAATAAAGCTTTCGAAGGCGTGGGTGACTACAAATGGACCTGTTTTGCCCATGGATATCTTTTTCTTCACGTTTCTCGAGGTAGACATTCAATTATAATATTTTTTAATAAAAATATAAAAAAATTTAAATTAAAATCAATTATGAGGTTATAAAATCATTAAAAGCGAGTGATGAGGCTTTTGAAGGAGTGGGTGACTATAAATAGACTATTCTTGCCAATGAATATCTTTTTTTTCATGTTTATCATGGTAGACATTCAATCAAAATCCATTTTAATGATAAATATAAAAAAGTTCAACTTAAAACTAATTA
>NW_018397998.1:6594-6712 GCF_002168275.2 Theobroma umbraticum | reverse complement strand
AAACTATTTAAAGCGAGTAATAAGGCTTACGAAAGCATGAGTGACTGTAAATGGACTTTGCTTACCAATGTATATCTTTTTCTTCCCATTTCTCGAGGCAGACATTCAATTATAATCT
>NW_018397998.1:6444-6584 GCF_002168275.2 Theobroma umbraticum | reverse complement strand
AAATATAAAAAAATTAAAATTAAAATCAATTATGAGGTTATAAAATTATTAAAAGCGAGTGATAAGGCTTTTGAAGGCGTGGGAGACTATAAATGGAATTTTCTTGCCAATGGATATCTTTTTGTTTCGGTTTCTTGAGG
>NW_018397998.1:6219-6434 GCF_002168275.2 Theobroma umbraticum | reverse complement strand
ATTATAATCTATTTTTATAAAAATTGTAAAAAAATTCAACTCAAAACTAATTTTGAGATTATACAATCATTTAAAATGAGTAATAAGGCTTTTGAAGGCATGGGTGACAACAAATGGAATTTTTTTACCAATGGATATCTTTTTCTTCACATTTCCCGAAGCAGACAATTAATTATAATCTGTTTTAATAAAAAATATAAAAAAGTTCAACTTAA
>NW_018397998.1:6103-6209 GCF_002168275.2 Theobroma umbraticum | reverse complement strand
GGGATTAAAAAAATATTTAAAGTGAGTAATAAGACTTTTGAAGGCATGGGTGACAACAAATAGACCTTTTTTGCCAATGGATATCTTTTTCTTCACATTTCCCGAA
>NW_018397998.1:5830-6093 GCF_002168275.2 Theobroma umbraticum | reverse complement strand
AATTATAATCTGTTTTAATAAAAAATATAAAAAAGTTCAAGTTAAAATCAATTATGAATTTATAAAATCATTAAAAGCGAGTGATATGGTTTTTGAATGAGTGGGTGACTATAAATGGACTATTCTTGCCAATGAATATCTTTTTTTTCATTTATACCGAGGTAGACATTCAATTAAAATCTGTTTTAATGATAAATATAAAAAAGTTCAACTTAAAACTAATTATGAGATTAAAAGACTATTTAAAGCGAGTAATAAGGCTT
>NW_018397998.1:5685-5796 GCF_002168275.2 Theobroma umbraticum | reverse complement strand
TACCAATGGATATCTTTTTCTTCATGTTTCTTGAGGCAAACATTCAATTATAATTTATCGTAATAAAAATATTAAAAATTTTAAATTAAAATCGATTATGAGGTTATAAAA
>NW_018397998.1:5321-5675 GCF_002168275.2 Theobroma umbraticum | reverse complement strand
CGAGTAATAAGGCTTTTGAAGTTATGGGTGATTATAAAAGGACTTCTATTGCCAATGGATATCATTTTCTTTATGTTTTTTAAGGCAGACATTCATTTATAATCTGTTTTAAGAAAAATATAAAAAATTTCAACTTAGAACTAATTATGAGATTAAAAAAAGCATTTAAAGAGAGTAATAAGGCTTTCGAAGGCATGGGTGTCTATAAATGGACTTTTCTTGTCCATGGATATCTATTTCTCCACGTTTCTTGAGTCAGACATTCAATTATAATTTATTTTAATAAAAATATAAAAAAACTTAAATTAAAATCGATTATGAGGTTATAAAATCATTTAAACCGAGTAATAAGGC
>NW_018397998.1:5009-5104 GCF_002168275.2 Theobroma umbraticum | reverse complement strand
GAGTAATAAGGCTTTCGAAGGCATGGGCGGCTATAAATGGACTTTTCTTACCAATGGATATCTTTTTCTTCCCATTTCTCGAGGCAGACATTCAA
>NW_018397998.1:4870-4999 GCF_002168275.2 Theobroma umbraticum | reverse complement strand
TTTTAATAAAAATATAAAAAAATTCAAATTAAAATAAATTATGAGGTTATAAAATCATTAAAAGCGGGTGATGAGGCTTTTGAAGGCGTGAAAGACTATAAATAGACTTTTCTTGCCAATGGATATCTT
>NW_018397998.1:4768-4860 GCF_002168275.2 Theobroma umbraticum | reverse complement strand
TTTCTTGAGGTAGACGTTCAATTATAATCTATTTTTTAAAAAATTGTAAAAAAATTCAACTTAAAACTAATTTTGAGATTATACAATCATTT
>NW_018397998.1:4617-4758 GCF_002168275.2 Theobroma umbraticum | reverse complement strand
ATAAGGCTTTTGAAGGCATGGGTAACAACAAATGGACTTTTTTTTCAATGGATATCTTTTTCTTCACATTTCCCGAAGTAGACATTTAATTATAATCTGTTTTAATAAAAAATATAAAAAAATTAAATTAAAATCAATTAT
>NW_018397998.1:4036-4466 GCF_002168275.2 Theobroma umbraticum | reverse complement strand
TTTTCTTTACGTTTTTTGAGGCAGACATTCAATTACAATCTGTTTTAGTAAAAAAATGTAAAAAAGTTCAACGTAAAACTAATTATGAGATTAAAAAACTTTTTAAAGCGAGTAATGATGCTTTCGAAGGCATGGGTGAGTATAAATATACTTTTCTTGTCAATAAATATCTTTTTCTTCTTATTTCTTAAGGTAAATATTCAATTATAATCTATTTTAATAAAAAATAAAAAAAAATTAACTTAAAATCAATTATGAGGCTATAAAAACATTTAAGCCGAGAAATAAGGTTTTCGAAAGCATGGATGACTATAAATGGACATTTCTTGCCAATGGATATCTATTTCTTCTCGTTTCTTGAGGTAGACAATCAATTATAATCTGGCTTAACCAAAAATATAAAAAAATTTAAATTAAAATCAATAATGAG
>NW_018397998.1:3962-4026 GCF_002168275.2 Theobroma umbraticum | reverse complement strand
TATTTAAAGCGAGTAATAAGGGTTTCGAAAGCATAGATGACTATAAATGGACTTTTCTTGCCAA
>NW_018397998.1:3695-3952 GCF_002168275.2 Theobroma umbraticum | reverse complement strand
TTTCTTCATGTTTCTTGAGGTAGACATTCAATTATAATCAGTTTTGATAAAAAATTTAAAAAAATTCAAATTAAACTCAATTATGACGTTATAAAATTATTTAAATTGAGTAATAAGGCTTTTGAAGGCATGGGTGAATATAAATGGACTTCTCTTACCAATGGATATCATTTTCTTTACGTTTTTCGAGGCAGACATTCATGTATAATATGTTTTAATAAAAATATAAAAAAGTTCAATTTAAAACTAATTATGAG
>NW_018397998.1:3380-3550 GCF_002168275.2 Theobroma umbraticum | reverse complement strand
TATTTCTTCACGTTTCTTGAGGTAGACATTCAATTATAATCTATTTTAATAAAAGTATAGAACAATTCAAATTAAAATCGATTATGAGGTTATAAAATTATTTAAACCGAGTAATGAGGCTTTTGAAGTTATGGGTGATTATAAATGGACTTCTCTTGCCAATGGATATC
>NW_018397998.1:3227-3364 GCF_002168275.2 Theobroma umbraticum | reverse complement strand
TTCAGGCAAACATTCAATTATAATCTGTTTTAAGAAAATTAGAAAAAATTTTAACTTAAAACTAATTATGAGATTAAAAAAGTATTTAAAGTGAGTAATAAGACTTTCGAAGGCATAGGTGACTATAAATGGACTTT
>NW_018397998.1:3017-3127 GCF_002168275.2 Theobroma umbraticum | reverse complement strand
TTTTTTATATTTTTATTAAAATAGATTATAATTGAATGTCTGTCTCAAGAAACGGGAAGAAAAAGATATCCATTGGTAAGAAAAGTCCATTTATAGTCAGCCATGCCTTC
>NW_018397998.1:2511-2682 GCF_002168275.2 Theobroma umbraticum | reverse complement strand
TTTTATAACCTCATAATCGATTTTAATTTAAATTTTTTTATATTTTTATTAAAATAAATTATAATTGAATGTATGCCTCAAGAAACGTGAAGAAAAAGATATCCATTGGTAAGAAAATTTCATTTATAGTCACACATGCCTTCAAAAGCCTTATTACTCGCTTTAAATAGT
>NW_018397998.1:2327-2501 GCF_002168275.2 Theobroma umbraticum | reverse complement strand
CATAATTAGTTTTAAGTTGAACTTTTTTATACTTATCATTAGCATAGAATTTGATTGAATGTCTACCTAGGTAAACATAAAAAAAATATATTCATTGGCAAGAATAGTCTATTTATAGTCACCCACTCCTACAAAAGCCTTGTTACTCGCCTTAAATATTTTTATATTCTCATA
>NW_018397998.1:2206-2317 GCF_002168275.2 Theobroma umbraticum | reverse complement strand
AGTAGAATTTTTTTATATTTTTTATTAAAACAAATTAAAATTGAATGCGTTCCTCAGGAAATATGAAGAAAAAGATATTCATTGGGAAGAAAAGTCCATTTATAGTCATCC
>NW_018397998.1:1659-1977 GCF_002168275.2 Theobroma umbraticum | reverse complement strand
CTCGCTTTAAATAGTTTTTTAATCTCATAATTGGTTTTAGGTTGAACCTTTTTTACATTTTTTCTTAAAACAGATTATAATTAAATGTCTGCCTCAAAAAAGTAAAGAAAATGATACCCATCGGTAACAGAAGTCTATTTATAGTCACCCATGCCTTCAACAGCCTTATTACATGCTTTAAATTATTTTATAACCTCATAATTGATTTTAATTTGAATTTTTTCTATTTTCTATTAAAACAAATTATAGTCGAATATCTAACTCAAGAAACGTAAAGAAAAAGATATCCATTGGCAAGAAAAGTCCATTTATAGTTAC
>NW_018397998.1:1521-1631 GCF_002168275.2 Theobroma umbraticum | reverse complement strand
TTTAAATGCTTTTTTAATCTCATAATTAGTTTAAAGTTGAAATTTTTTATATTTTTTTACTAAAAAAGATTATAATTGAATATCTGCCTTGAGAAATGTGAAGAAAAAGA
>NW_018397998.1:1406-1511 GCF_002168275.2 Theobroma umbraticum | reverse complement strand
TAAGAAAGGTCCATTTATAGTCATCCATATCTTCGAAAAACTTATTACTCGTTTTAAATAATTTTATAACCTCATAATTGATTTTAATTTGAATTTTTTTATATT